>NW_006787464.1:4148217-4170909 GCF_000442215.2 Lipotes vexillifer
GGGGCACGAACCCGCGTCTCCTGCATCGGCAGGCGGACTCCCAAGCACTGCGCCACCAGGGAAGCCCCCCCCTCATTCATTTTTGCACCTATACCAGTCAAGTATCTTTTCCCACCACTCTGCAGAAACTGCTCTTAACAAAGTCAGCCAATGACTTCCACATTGCTAAGTTAAATGAGATGAGGTCAATTCTCAATCCTTCTCTAACTTGACGTCTTCTAGTATTTAACACAGATGGTCACCCACTTGTTCTTAAAACACTTTGCTTCTATAACACCCACCTTGACTGTTTGACTGTTTTTCTTGTACATTTCTGTCTACCCTTTTAAAATTTTCATTGTTGGGCTTCCCTGGTGGCGCAGTGGTTGAGAGTCCGCCTGCCGATGCAGGGGACACGGGTTTGTGCCCCGGACCGGGAAGATCCCACATGCCGCGGAGCGGCTGGGCCCGTGAGCCATGGCTGCTGAGCCTACGCGTCCGGAGCCTGTGCTCCGCAACGGGAGAGGCCACAGCAGTGAGAAGACCGCGTACTGCAAAAAAAAAAAAAAAAAAAAAAAAGGGAAAAAAAAATTTCATTGTTAATTCCTTCTCATCTCCCTGACTTCTAAATGTTGGAGCACCCCAAAGCTCAGTCTTTGAAACTCTTTATTTCCCTTTCTCTATCCTTTGCCTTGTTGATCTTACTTAATTTTATGGCTTTAAATACCGTATATGTGGTAATGACTCTCAAATATATGTCTGCAGACCTGACTTCTCAACTCCAGAAACTTATAACCAGCAGCTTACTTGATATGTCATGTGGATTGCTGTAGACATCTCAAACTTAACATTTCAAAACCCGTTTCTGATATTTGTCACTAAACCAGCTCCTCATACTGACTTTTTCATTAATGGTAATTCTGTCCTTCCAGGTGCTCAGGACAAAAATTTTGGTGTTATCTTTGACTCTTTACCATTTCCCCTCAACCAGATCTGTCAGCAAATTGTGTTGGCCCTATCCTCACAATATATCCAGAATTCCACTTCTCATCACCTTCATCACTTCCTTAGTCCAAACCTCCATCCTCTCTCACTTGGATTACTGCAGTAGCTTCTTAACAGCCTCCTTATCTCTGGCTTGTTCCACTGCAGTCTAGTCTCTGAATAGCTACCCAAAAGATGATGTTAAATTGTAAACCAGATCACCTTACACCTCTGTTTAACTGTCCAATGGCTTGCAATCTGAAAGTCCACATGATCTCACCAACCTCCCAGTTCCCGAGACCTCTCTGCTTTCATCTTCATACTTCACTAGTTCACTCCGTTGTAGATTCTTTCCTCAGGCATGACTAAAATTTCACCTAATTAAGACTTTGCCTAGCCATGCCATCTAAAGTTTTAGTCCCCTCCCAATATTTCATATACCTCCTTCCTACTTTATTTATTCTCCTTAACACTAACCACTGTCAAACATACATATTTTTACTTACTTACATTGTTCATTTCTGCTCAATCACTAGAACATGAGCTCTACGATGTCAGGGATATTTGGCTATTTTGTTTCACCACTGTGCTTGGAATAGAGAGCCTGGCATACAGCTGATTATCAGTAAATACTGAAGATATTATTTAATTCTAAATCAGTATAGAATAACCCCTATGCTCTCCTAATGTATGCATCCTATACAGAATTATCAAAGCTAGAAGGAAGCAAAAAGATAATATGTTCCAGTCCCTCTCATTTTGAGGACACTGGAGAGCAGAGAGGTGAGGAGACTTTCACAATCCTATGGATAGCAATAGAGCCTTGCCAAAGCTCTTTCACTACGTGTCTTATAGTAACTTTTATCTTCAACATTTACGTTGTCAAGGATTACTTATAACTTCTAGCTATTTATACCATAAAGTTAATTTACTAATATTTTTCTTAAATGTTAAGTTTATTAGTTGCAAGTGAACTCCCCTGAAGTCAGAAAAAAATAAATGTCTCCGTCTGACACATCTCTCTTACATGACGCTTAAACACATTTCTAGTTTGAGGCATTATGGTTCTACCATTGAATTTTTAAGGCCACAAAATTTAATATCTTAGTGATTATTTACTATTGGACTGTTTGTGATATTGTGGTGTATATACTTTGAATATACCTGTTATCTAAAGGCTAACATAAAAAATATTCACAAGCACCACTTTCTTAGAACAAAGCAAGATTTTCCTGCTGTTCCTCTTGGTAACAGAGTTATTTTTTATAATCCTAATGTAAGTAGGTTTTGTCTCAGTAAAAACTAGTTTTCTCACAAATAGACTTGTAAATTAGTGTACCCACTGTCTCAGAAATAATGGGTTCTTGTCACCAGGGGCTTGAAAAAGAGATTAGATAATCCCTTCCCTAAAATGTGAAAAAGATTTTTACCAGATAAAGGCTGGCCTGGATGACTTCTCAAGTTCTTTCAATTTTAAGATTCTGTTATTCTAAAAGGATGTCAAGTATTATGTATTCCCTATTTTATAAAATATATGATGGGAAGTGGACACAATGACACGTACAAATTTTAAACGACTAAGCTTTTGTCAAAGCGAGCTTTGAAATACGAGTGAATAACAATTATTAATAAATATTTCTAGGAATATTATTAGAATATATAATATATAAATGTATATATTATACACAAGTTTCTTTTTTAAATTAATTAATTAATTTTTGTCTGTGTTGGGTCTTTGTTGCTGCACACGGGCTTTCTTTAGTTGAGGTGAGCAGGGGCTACTTCTTGTTGGGGTGCGTGGGCTTCTCATTGTCATGGCTTCTCTTGTTGCAGAGAACGGGCTTTAGGCGTGCAGGCTTCAGTAGCTGTGGCACGTGGGCTCAGTAGTTGTGGCTTATCGGCTCTAGAGCTCAGGCTCAGTAGTTGTGACTTAGTTGCTCCGCGGCATGTGGGATCTTCCTGGGCCAGGGCTCGAACCCGTGTTCCTTGCATTGGCAGGCAGATTCTTAACCACTGTGCCACCAGGGAAGCCCTGATACACCAGTTTCTTATCAGCTATATTTTTTGCAAATGTTTTCTCCCTTTCTGTAGGTTGTCTTTTCACTTTCTTGATGGAGTTCTTTGAAGCACAATTTTTAAAAATTTCCATAGGGGACTTCCCTGGCGGTCCAGTGGTTAAGACTCCCCGCTTCGATTGCAGGGCGCGCAGGTTTGATCCCTGGTTGGGGAACTAAGATCCTGCATGCCTCCCTGCATGGCCAAAAAAAAAAAAATTCTGTAAAGTCTAATTTATCTACCTTTTTCTTTTGTTGTTTATGCTTTTGGTATCACATCTAAGAAACCACTGCCTAAACCAAGGTTATGGAGATTTACCCTTATGATTTCTTCTAGGAGTTTTGAAGTTTTAGCACTTACATGTAATTCTGTGATCAATTTTGAAGCAATTTTTACATATGATGTGAGGTCTAGCTTCATTCTTTGGCAGGTGTATATCCAGTTTTCCCAGCATCATTTGTTGAAAATACTATTCTCTCCCTATTGAATTATCTTGCTACCCTTGTTGAAAATCATTTGACCAAATGTGAGAGTTAATTTTTGGACTCTTGACCCTGTTAATTTGATCTATGTCTCTGTCCTTATGGTGGTACCACACTGTCTTAATTACAACAGCTTTGTAGTGGGTTTTGAAGTGGGAATGTATGAATCCTTCAATTTTGTTCTTTCTTTTAAGATCATTTTGGCTATTTTTGGTCTCTTGCATGCCCTTACGAATTTTAGGATCAGCTCGTCAACTTCTGCTTAAAGACAGCTGGAGTTTTGATGTAAGTTGCATTGAATCTGTAGGTCATTTTGGGTAGTAAGGCCATTTTAACAATATTAAATCTTCCAATGCAAGAAAATGGGATTTTTTCCATTTATTTAAGAATTCTTTAATTTTTTTCAATGATGTTTTGTAGTTTCAGTGTACAAGCCTTGAAACATTTTATTAAGTTTATTTCTAAATATTTTATTCTTTGATACTATTGTAAATGGAATTGCTATCTTAATTTTATTTTCAGGTTGTTCATTGCTAGTATATAGAAATACAACTAATTTTTGTATATTGATCTTGTATCCTGCAACTTTGCTGAACTTGTTTATTAGTTCTAATAGGATTTTTTAAGTGAATTCCTTAGAATTTTTTACATACAAATCATGTCATCTGTAAATTGTTTTCCTTCTTTTCCAATTATATACATTCTATTTCTTTTCTTTGCCTAATTGCTGTGGCTAGAACCTCCAGTAAAGTGTTGGATAGTAGTGGGGAGAGCAGACATCCTGTTCCTAATCTTGGGGAGAAAATTCAATCTTTCATCGTAAAGTATAATGTTAACTGTGGGTTTTTCATAGATATTTTTTATCAGGACGAAGAAGTTCCCTTCTATTTGTGATTTTTTCTTCATTTTTTAAAATGAACGATTGTTGAATGTTTCCAAAACGCTTTGTCTGCATCTATTGAGATGATCATGTGGCTTTGTATGCTGTTCCATTAATATGGTGCATTATATTAATTTTTGGATATTAAGCTAATTCTTGAATTCCTAGGAGAAATCCCACTTGGTCATGGTGTAGAGTCCTGTTTATGTATTGTTGAATTTGGTTTATTAGTATTTTATTGAGGATTTTTCATGTAAATTCATACGTGATATTGGTCTGTGGTTTTCTTTTCTTGTGATTTTTTTGTCTGATATTGTTATCAGGGTAAATTTGGCCTCATAGAATGAGTTGGGAAGTATTTCCTCTATGTCCACTTTTGGAAAAAGTCTGCAAATAATTGGTATTAATTCTTCTTTAAGTGTTTGGTACAATTTATGAGTGAAGCGGTGTGGGCCTGGATATTTCTTTGGGGAAGTTTTAAAATTACTAATTCAATCTCTTTACTTCTTATTGGTATATTCAGATTTTCTATTTGTTTTGGTTTTTTTTAATTAATTAATTTATTTTTGGCTGTGTTGTGTCCTCGTCTCTGTGCGAGGGCTTTCTCTAGTTGGGGCGAGCGGGGGCCACTCTTCATCGCGGTGCACGGGCCTCTCACTATCGTGGCCTCTCTTGTTGTGGAGCACAGGCTCCAGACGCGCAGGCTCAGTAGTTGTGGCTCATGGGCCCAGTCGCTCCGCGGGACGTGGGATCCCCCCAGACCAGGGCACGAACCCGTGTCCCCTGCACTGGCAGGCAGACTCTCAACCACTGTGCCACCAGGGAAGCCCCTGTATTTGTTTTTGAGTCAATTTTTGTTGCTATTGTCTTTCTAGAAATTTGTCTATTCCATTTAGGTTGCCTAATTTATTGGCATAGAGCTGTTCATAGAATTCCCTTATGTGTTATAAATTTACCCTTTTATCATTATAAAGTGTCTTTATCTCTAGTAACAATTTTTGTCTTAAAGTCTATTTCTTCTGATATTAGTATAGCCATTTCAGTTCTCTTTTGGTTACTTTTTGCATAGTATATCTTTTTCCGTCCCTTTTTTTTTTTTAACCTATTTGTGCCTTTTAATCTAAAATGTGTTGCTTGTAGATAACATATAATTAGATCATTAAAAAAATACATCGTGCCAATCCCTGCCTTATGAGTGACATGCTGAATCCATTTATATTTAATGTAATTGCTGATAGGATTTTTGTCTGACATTTTGCCATTTGTTTTCTGTATCTTTTGTCTTTTTTGTTCCTTCTTCCTCCACTGGTGTTCTTTTTTGTTAAATATTTCTAGTGCATATTTTAATATTTAGTACATTTTTTAAGTTACCTTATTAGTGGTTGCCCTGGTGATTACACTTAACATCTTAATTTAAAAGCACTGGATGTTTATGAGCATTCTAGCTTGTTTTTGGAACATACGTCTCATGATATGTGTCAATAAAAATGGCTCTATCCTTGTATAAGATTGAGAATTGTTTTATATTCTCTCCCATGTAGGATATCATAAAATATTTTATTTTTTTAAAAAATTGGTTAATTAATTAATTTTTCTTTGTGTTGGGTCTTCATTGTTGCATATGGGCTTTCTCTAGTTGTGGCAAGCAGGGGCTGTGCTTCGTTGCGGTGCGTGGGCTCCTCATTGCGGTGGCTTCTCTTGTTGTGGAGCATGGGCTCTAGGCTTGCAGGCTTCAGTAGTTGTGGCATATGGGCTCAGGAGTTGTGGCTCGTGGGCTCTAGAGTGTAGGCTCAGTAGTTGTGGCGCATGGGCTTAGTTGCTCTGTGGCATGTGGAATCTTCCAGGACCAGGGCTCGAACCTGTGTCCCCTGCATTGGCAGGCGGACTTAACCACTGAGCTACCAGGGAATTCCCATAAAATACGTTAAATATTAACAAAAAATCATGTAGCAAAGAAAGCTGTTAAGTTTGTTGAAACCTCAGATTAAAAATATTAACTACCATTTGTTGAGTAGCTACTATATCTTAGGCACTATGTTAGGTACTTAATATCTCCCCCAAATCAAAGTCAGGTCTAGTACTATTTCCTATTATGCCACTGAAATAATAACTCATGACCAGTCATGGTTATGAAGAATATTTAAGTCTCTTCTACATTTCATATCAGCTTAGCCTTCACATCTAGGTTTTAAAGTACTTATTCAACTCTCTTTATAATAGCTTCAGCAATAATGTATTGCTTCTTGGATTAGTTGATCATTAATACAAATGCACTATTCACATAATTCCCTAACACTTAGCAATGTTTCTTCTTTTAGTGTGGTAGATCCTTTGAGCCTGAATTCTTAGTCCTATGTCCCATTGCAAGGGTTGCTCTTGTAAATGGGAGATACCCCTTTGCTCACCTTCTGGAAGGAGATGAAGATATGTATATGGATGAATCCAAGTTAAAGAAACTTGAGAAACAACAAGTTTTGAGATTTTTGTTGGTAGCTTCTTAAACTTATTTTATCATCCATCTAGTACAATATTATGAACATATTAGAACAAGAAATGTCCACAAACAGACTAATCATAGAAATATTGGATATGATTGTTTCATCTTTCTTCTTTTTCTTAAATAAGCAAAGCTCTTTGATATAAATTTAATGTTGGAACTAATATAAAATGACTTGTTTTGAGGATGAATTTATGAAGTTATTTAAGTCACAACCCTGTAGACTAGGTCCTATGAGGTTAGAGATTTACCTACTAAGTTAAAAACCAGAGTCTTGAACAGAGATTCTCTAACATTCTAGCTTCACAAAGCCTTTAATGTCTGAGTAACTTTTTTATGGCACTCTAAAAGAAGTATGTAACACCTCTGCTTATTACATAGTTAAGTCCAAGTGACATAATATATACATTTGTTCAAATAGCCTAGTACCTTTTGGACATGGCAGAACTTCTCAAAGTTTGGAATCAGATTGGACACAGTCATTATTATTTTGTGTTCCACATTAATTTTTGCATGGTACTTATATTTTCACAGTAACCAATGGAAAACTACTTTTTAAAATGTCATCAAAAGGAATGTAGTGATCTAATGTTGAAATTGTGAACTACCTCAAGGTAGTAGTTCACAGTGCCCAATGATGTTTGGAATCAGATTTTCATCCTGTGTGGAAAGTTGACCAAGTTATTTAATTTTATTGAGCTTCACTTTCTTCATCTGCAAAATAGAATAATCAAATCTATACATAAAGACTAATTAGTGGAATCCCTGGCATAATATATACTTGTTACTTGGTTACTATTATTCAAGAGGCATTTGGCCCACTAATCAATAGTGAGAATTACTGAACAGTCAAAGATTTTATTTGCATCCAGACTTGATGACTAAGTAGTGTGATAGTGGTTGTATTTGAAATAAATTTTAAATTAGTAGAAATATTTTAGAAAGTATCAGAAACCAAATTTTTAGTGGAAGAAATGATAGGTTTAGATTTCAGTTTAAGTTTTGCTACTATTAGAAAAGTAACTGGTCCTCCCTTTCCTCATCTTTAAAATGGTGACTATAGTATAATGGTTGGTATAGTATTAGGAGTAATTTCCACTTTTCTGTAAAAGTAAAAGGCACTCAATGAGTAAAGTTTCCTTTTCTCCTGTCTTTCAGAGATTGTTTTTCCACTGAGACTGAATTGTACCACATTTGGCATTCCCTAGGGGATCCTTTAGGGGATATTTTCTCTTAATCCTAGTCGGAAGGTAGGATGGCTTTGTTGTCTGTTGATCTTTTCTGGTTTAGCATGTAGTATAGGAACTCTATCTAGATTATCTGCCATGAGGCAGTTATCAGTTACTAATTACTTTTTGATATTGTCAAAGATGTTATTATCCTTTCTCCTTGGCTATGACAAATGTAAGGTGTCCCAAATGGAAAAAGGTTGACTTCAAACAACTTATTTTAAAAATAACTACTTATTAGCAGGTTTATTTATCTTAATTCAATTGAATTTTCCCCTTAAAACAGATTTATTTGTTTATGGATGGGACATGATTCTCTAGATTCCCCTAGATGAATACCTCTGATTCTTAGAAACCAGGTTCCTTAATTTTTTCAATTTCCAAGTTAATCGTTCTTGCCTGACTTAATCTCCCTTATTCTAATGTAAGTTTTTAAAGCTCAAATTACATCTTTGCAATTGAAAACAGCTCCTAAGCCTTCTTGGTATAATATTAGCAATGATTATATAGACAATTCCAATTCTGGTGAAATGGTATTGTCAGAATGTTTTAGTCAGATGTGCCTCTCTCCCTTCTTAACACTGTGGTGATCTCCACAGAGCACAGGGCTCAAAATGGGATCCTGCAACAGAAGTGGGCACACCAAATTGCCAGACTTGCTTATGGAAAAGGAATGGGAAGAAGGCAGGGACTGATCGGCAAGTGTAGGAAGTGACAGTTTGGGGAATTCTCTAAAATTTAAAGACTTAAATAAGTATAAAACTTAGTAATTATTCAGTAATTTATTTTCTTCATTTTTCAAAGAAATGGATAAATAGCCTTCTTTGTGGAACTATGTTCATGTGCCATGTCTAGAGACAAAAACAACAGACTGATGTTTATCTATAGTCACATATTCCATGTTATTTTCTGGCATTTTTCTTTTTATTTTTTGAGATATCTAGCTCTACCTAGGAATTACCCACGAAGAAATAATGATTACATTAAAAATCCACAGGGGGAAAAATGATGGAAAAGACCAGTAGTTGAGCTTAGATGAGCTGTGTATGATTTTACTTTATAATTTCCACTTTCTTGTAATTTTAGATTTTCTTTGAAAAGTATATTTTAATGAGTATTTATAATTTTAAAAGACGAGTTTGCATTTTATCTAAATAAAGAAATCAAATGGATGCATCAAGTACACTAGTCAGTCTGTTCCTTCAAGCTGTTTTTACTTAGTCAAACACAATGCTGATCATCTTAAATACAATGATATGTAATACTTTTGAGCATAAAATAGATGCCAGGATTAAGATATAGAATAAACATTTTTGACAATCTTCATTTTTTTGCAATATGTAGCTCAGAAGAGAATAATTTTAAAAACAAAAATACTTAAAATATATTAATATTGGAAAGTTAATGACAATATTTCTCTTTTTTCATTTTCAGGTGGTTGCACAGTGCTTAAATATAATTAAGCAGACGAGGCAACAAAGTATACCCCACACACACACACATTATTACCCCATACTCTGATTTTAAACAGAAATTATATTTGTCAGTATTTTATGCTCTGTTTTTCAAAAAAATTACAGTCACTACTATATGTAATTGCTTGGATGCTATGTAAGCTTTTAATAGATAATCTCTGAGAAATTATTTGGTCGAGAGCCCTCAGTGGATTAGAGATAGGTTTTTCCTCATTGTAAAATCAGAAATAGTAGTAATTGCTTATATTAAACGGAAATGTTAAAGTTTATAAAACTTGAGAATCTTTGAACAATAATATATATATGCATACAATTACAATGATTGCCTTAGATGATAGTCCCTGGTTTGAGAAAACGTTTGGTTTGACATTTAATAATTAAGCCTTTTTGCAAGATACTGCTTTGACTTGGCAAAGCCACATACAAATCAGGTGTAGAGGACTGGCTTTTAAGTGTTAAAAAATAATTGGAGCAGATAGGTACCTAAAATACACTTTTATAATAGGAATAAAAAACAGTTTAATAAATCCACATTCATTTGCTCTTTGATTGTAAATATATAAAGAGTTTTTAGTTATGATGTGTCTGTCTCACAGAGAAAGTATGATTACCTAAATATGCACTTTTTTTAAAAGGAATTGCTTACTCAACTCTGTGCCTTCTGTAAAACACTGCAAAACTGTGTGCATCTGCAAGTTAAAACTCATATACAGCAGGCTAAAACTGAACAGAATTTCACTGCAGACCTGACTATGTTGTTCTGGGTTTTGTCACCAGAAACATATTAGGCTAGAATTGTGCTCAGGATTTTTTGAACAGTCCATGAAAGGTGACGGGGATGTTAATCTCCACTTCAGCCCTGGCAACTTCACTCAAGTCCTTGGCATTCAGAATTAGGAGATAAGCGGGCTTTTGACCTGCCCCAGGGCTCACCACCACACTCAGAACTACACCTGTTAATCAGAAGTTAATAAGGCAATGCTGAATTAAAAAAAAAAAGCCCATAGCAATAGATTAAGGGTCACTGAAATAATACAGGAAGCAAGGAAGCATTACATTGACAAATAAAGAAAACCAGATGCCTTGATATCTTGTTCTGACTCTACCACCTGGCTGTGTGGCAACCCTGAAAGGGATTTTAAATTTTTCATGTCCCCTGGACTATAAGCTCTAAGAAGGGAGTGACCCTATCTGTCTTGCCCACTGTTGTATCCCAAGAGCCTACTGCAATGATTAGAACAGTGTAAGTATTCATTAAATTCTTATTTAATGAATGTTTCTGTGTTTTTATCTGTATCATACGATTTAACACCTGTTCTACCTACTTCCAAAAAAAAAATCTTGCGACGATCAAGTGAAAAATGTACATTAAAAGACTCCGGGGGGCTTCCCTGGTGGCGGAGTGGTTGAGAGTCCGCCTGGCGATGCAGGGCACACGGGTTCGTGCCCCGGTCCAGGAAGATCCCACATGCCGCGGAGCAGCTGGGCCTGTGAGCCATGGCCGCTGAGCCTGCGCGTCCGGAGCCTGTTGCTCCGCAACAGGAGAGGCCACACAGTGAGAGGCCCGCGTGCCGCAAAAAAACCAAACCAAAACCGAAACAAACAAGCAAACAAAAAACCCAGAAAAAAAGACTCTGGGAATTCCCTGGTGGTTCAGTTGTTAGCACTCTGCGCTTTCACTGCTGAGGAAGCGGGTTTGATCCCTGGTCGGGTAACTAGGATCCTGCAAGCTGAGCGGTGTGGCCAAAAAAAAAAAGACTTTGAAAATGGCAAGGTATATTATTTCTGTAATTTCCAAGACCTAGCTGGAAGCTTACTTCCTTCAAACAAAATAAGAACAAACTTTTTGGGGTTTTGACTGGAAAGGCTGTATGTGTAAAATCACTTAGCGTAAAATGGCTCTGCAATTCTTTATTTTATTCACTTCTCTGTGGTTTTCCATATTTTAATCCCAGAGAGGATAACCTACCTCCTTGTCCCGGATAATCAATAGTTAACTAAGACTGACTCTTTGTAACTGAGTTGCTGTTTTATAGGCTGTTGCTCTGGATCCCTTTCTAGCCCCAGCTTACTGAAAGGACAAACCAAAACTAGAAACACAAAGCCTCATCTTCATTCTCTTGGATCTGTTAGAATACTCAATTTCCCTCCTTAGAACTCTATCCCTTTTCAGAAATGTATCTAGGTCAGGAAAGACAAAAACCTAGACCGCATGCTGCTCCTTCTTCCTCCTCTCCTTCATCTAGAGCAGACATTGATGTTCCATCGTGACACAACGATGGGGCTTTAGCATTTTTCCAACAGTACCAAATGAAACCTGACCATAAGATAAAACTTATTTTCAAATAAGTTTAAATTCTTTAGTGCTGTCCCATTCAATAGTATAAAGGATTATTTCTGAACATTAGGGAATAATCAACATACCTCCTCTCCTAATTAACTAACTATATGAACTGCAATGAAAAGAGACACATCTATTACTTTCATTACCGTCATCTTCCTCCAAGGCATCTGGGTGAGAAACAAAGATGGGTTCTGAGGGGTATGAATCAGGCTCTTGCCATACCCAAGTTTCTTTAGTTTTGACGTTCAGCTTACAGAGCTGCTTGTAAGAAAGAAAAGTCAATCAGTCAGTCAGTCAATCAGTCAATATGCTCTACTTGACTAGCATGTGACTCAAAGTACTGTTTGAATATTAGGAAGATGGATTAATTACCCTGTCTGGAACAAAGTGATTCAGGCCAAGTCCATATGCGTATGTATAAGGTTTCCCACCATACTTCTGGTAGTTGATTTGAGGAAATTCAAATGCTGCAAAGTAGAGCACGTGCTTAGGAAAACTCGTTAATCTCTTTGAATGGAACATTTTGTACTCTCTCATGTGAGGTTTTTTCCTAAATCATCTCACCTTGGCGAGGCCCTGAAAAGAGAACTTCAGGTTCAAGCCAGATGGTCTCATCACTGCACAGAATTGCAGTGGCAGTTGTGTTGGGGAGTGTGACTAAATTCTTGCCTGTGTCAGCCTAAGAAAGAGGATAACAGAAACCTCAGTGATCAGGAAAGAAAAATCAAGCAGCCATAAATATAGTCTTCCCAAGTTTTGTCTCCTGAGTTCTTCATTTCTTAAGTCAACATGTAGGGAGAGGCAGTGCAGAAAACTCTAGAAAGGGGAGCCCAGGAACATGACTGGGAAAGCTGTCTGTGTCCACATCAGTCACTGGCTGTGTGTCACTGGGAGAGTCATACAACTTCATAGGCCCTCAGTCTCCTCATCAGTGAAATGAGACTGACCTCGAAGAAAATTTACAGCTCTGAGGATGGGCTCTGGAAAAAGAAGTATTTTTCTGCAGAACAACAAAGACTTCAACCTCTAGGTATCCGTACAGTGTTTGTCTCCTTTATAGTTAGGCTATATTTTTATTTTATTTGAAAACAAAATCATACTCGTAAGTTGTCAAAAAAGAAAACAAATTGAAAAACTACTGACCAGATGTTTTCTAAGATCTCTTTGTCACCCACATTGCTCCCACGTGATTTTTCAGATTATTTTATGAAAGGAATGAATATCATGAGCTCTTTCAAAGAACATATTCATTTAGTAATACCTGCATCAAATACTTAAATACACGCTTTGTGATGGACTCTATTCTAGGCATTTGGGATATTTCAGAGAACAGAGTCCCTGTCATCATGAAGTTTTCATTCTAATTTGGGAACATAAACAATATAAATATAATTAATAGACAAAGTGTTTAGTGCATCATGAATGCGAGGAAAAAGAATAGAGGAGAGTAAGGAGAATCAGAAATGTGAAGAGTAGGTGAGTTGTAATTTTAGTAGGTGGTCAGGGTGAGCCTCATTGAAAAGGTGAAATTTGGGAGAAAACTTGTAGGAGATGAAGGAAGCTAGCGATGCAGGTATCTGGGGAAGAGCATTTGAGCAGAGAGAACAAACTACAAAGGCCTGAGGTAGGAGTACGCCAAAGGTCCTTGAAGAACATTAAAGAGACCAGTGTGGCTGCACTGACGGAGCTCGGGGGAGACGAGCAGGAGAGGACAGTGGAGGGGTAAAGACTGATAGGTCATTGTGAGGTCTTGGTCTTTTTCTGTGAGCGAGAGATGGGAAGTCATTGGAGGGTTCTGAGCAGAGCAGTGGCAGGCTCTGATTTATTTTTAAAAGAATCACCCTGACTGCTCTGTCGAGATCACTTTTGCAGCTCAATATTAAAAAAACAAACAACCCAATCCAAAAATGGGCAGAAGACCTGAATAGACATTTCTCCAAAGACATACAGATGGCCAAGAAGCACAAGAAAAGCTGCTCAACGTCACTAATTATTAGAGAAATGCAAATCAAAACTACAACGAGGTATCACCTCACACCAGTTAGAATGGGCATCATCAGAAAATCTACAAATAACAAATGCTGGAGAGGATGTGGAGAAAAGGGAACCCTCTTGCACTGTTGGTGGGAATGTAAATTGATACAGCCACTTTGGAGAACAGTATGGAGGTTCCTTAAAAAGCTAAAAATAGAATTACCATATGACCCAGCAATACCACTACTGGGCATATACCCAGAGAAAACCATAATTCAAAAAGACACATACACCCCAATGTTCATTGCAGCACTATTTACAATAGCCAGGACATGGAAGCAACCTAAATGCCCATCAACAGACGAATGGATAAAGATGTGGTATACATGTACAATGGAATATTACTCAGCCATAAAAAGGAATGAAGTTGGGTCATTTGTAGAGACGTGGATGGATCTAGAGACTGTCATACAGAGTGAAGTTAAGTCAGAAAGAGAAAAACAAATATCGTGTATTAACGCATATATGTGGAACCTAGAAAATGGTACAGACGAACCGGTTTGCAGGGCAGAAATTGAGACACAGATGTAGAGAACAAATGTATGGACACCAAGCAGCAAACCACCAAACCACCAAAGCAGCGGTGCGTGGGGGTGGTGGTGTGATGAACTGGGAGATTGGGATTGACATGTATACACTGATGTGTATAAAATGGATGACTAATAAGAACCTGCCGTATAAAAATATATATCTATATATATGTGAGAGATACAAAAATAAATAAATAAATAAATAAATAAATAAAATAAAATACATGTAAATTAAAAAAAAAAAAAAAGTAGGGGAGATGCAAGAGTGAAATCAGGGAAACCAGTTTGTCTTGTAGTAGTCCAGTCAAAAGAAAACAATGGTTCAGACTAGGCTAGTAGCATTGAAGTCAGTGAGGAGTGCAAGGTAGAGCCAAGAGGATTTCCTGATAGATAAGATATGGGGTGGGGAAGAGGAGAAGTTTAGGTTTTGTCTTATTAAACTTGAAGTGTTTATTGGACATCAAAATAAAGACATGGCATTGGCAGTAGCATATAAGAACCTTGAGTTAAAAGGAAAGTTGGAAGTGAAATTCTAGGCTGCTTTAAAGCATGAGTCTTTGCAAAGGGAGTGAATGTACAGATAGAAGATAGAACAAAGGGCTGAGTTCTGGTGCCCTCCAACATTAAGGGGTCTTCAAGAGAGGAATGAGGGGATAGGTGGTGGGGGCAAGAAGAGTTAAGAGAAGGATTTTGTAAGAGGGCAAAATAATAGCACGATATGCATGATTTAATGAAAACAGGAGAGTGAGATATGTGAGAGAGGGGGAGAACTGTAGAGTGCTGTCCTGGAGAGGGTGAGGAAGGATGGGAAAGACTAGTTCTGAATAGGATGATGGATAATTCAGTATGAGTACAGATGCTGGTGGGTGGGTAGATGTGGTGGCAGGAGTCTACGTTCTTTTCTGATTTCTTTCATTTGTTTCAGTAAAATAGGAAGCAGAGCCATCAGTTGAGTGTGAGTGTGGAGGTGGGAGGTGTTAGAAGGTTGAAGAGAGGAGGGTGTGAAATATCTAACTAGGAAAGTGAAGTTGGGAAATGTAGCAGTAAGGTTCATGGTCATGTACTTAAAAATGGGCCAATTAACACAGTTATGTGTTTTTAGCACTTAATTTCAGCCTTAGAGGTACAAGCATGGAGTGGGTGGAGGGTTGAATTTAACTAGGATTATGATTTTGACAAATAAGTTCTATAAAGTAAGATCGAGGGAAGAGAAATGAAGATCTACTCAAGGGGTGATTACAATGATTAACCATGAAATTGTTATTGAATAAGGAGGGAAGGTAAGTCCTCAAGGGAGTGAGAAATGATGAGAAGGTAATAGGTTCAATAGATTGGAGGTTCCTGGTGGGAACTGCAATAGGGCAAGTAATCTTGAAAGATAAGAGGTGGCAGTCAGAATGTGTCATGCATGAAACCAAGGTTATGGTAGAAGCACAGTCGAAGGTAATGGCAAGGTCAATTGCATGACTGTGGGGAGTGAGTGGCTGACATAGAATGGAAGACAGAATCAGTGGAAGACATCATGGAACTGAGAGGCCAATTGTTGGAAGAGTCACCTATGATGTGTATGTTGAAATAACTGAGAGTCAGGAGTAGATCAGGGGAGTGTGACACTGAGCCAGAAGGGAGAAGGAGTGGTGGTTAATCGGTGAGAATAATAATGAGGTGTGTATATATGTAAATGTAGACATACCACTTGGCTATATACTTAGCTGAAGTGAGATTTGAAATTGGAAGATTTTAAGGGTGGGTGGAAGGAGCAATGGTCTGGAAGCAGCAAAGTGGAACAAGTGTACCACAACCCCAGGCCCAGTGGTACAAGCGCTGTAGGAGGAGAAACTGCTACCCCTGGAAATTGCTGCTGAAGAGACCAGTGTCCTAGAGAGAGTGTCAGATTTTTTGGTAAAAGAAAGAAGGTGGAAGGAACCTTCTGGGCAGAGGATAGATGGAATTTTTCTGGTATGTACAATGAATTAAAAGGAAATAGTGAAAGATTTTCAGGATTGGGAAGAGGTGGGAGGTGAGGATGGGTCTTGTGAGATTCTGTGAAGTGGGGCCTCGAGGCACTTCATGGTGATTTTGGGAAGGAGAGAGCGGCATGTGTGCATACATACATATTTATACATGTATTCAGTAAGTTCAAATGTTGATGTCGAACACATTACTTATGCAACTGTAACTTTAATGATTTTACTCTGTCGTATCTTATTTTTTCCACCATTAAATTAGGGTTTTTAATGTAAGAGATCTGTAACATTATCTTTGCTTTCCAACCTAGCTCCTTATTTTCACTCTTCCCCCTCACTGTTTTTTTAACACATGCATTTATCCCCTGACCCAGCAATTTCACTTCTGAGAGTCTATCCTATTGCTATATCTGCACATATGTAAAATAACATACATACAAAGTTATTCCTTGTGACATTATCTGTAACAGCCAAAGAATGGAAACAACTCTGTTGCTCAGCAGTGAGGGACTTGGGTATGTTCACAAAAAAGAATACCGTGCAGTTGAAGAAAGCAAGATCTTCAATATATATTTTAAAATGAAAAGAAGCAAGGAACAAAAATGTGGATATAGAAAGTTACTTTTTGTGTAAAAATGGGAAATAATAATTATATATATTTATATTTTCTTATATTTGCATAAACAAAGGAAAAGGAAAGACATTAAAAGTTACACACAGGGGGCTTCCCTGGTGGCGCGGTGGTTGGGAGTCCGCCTGCCGATGCAGGGGACGCGGGTTCGTGCCCCGGTCCGGGAGGATCCCACGTGCCGCGGAGCGGCTGGGCCCGTGGGCCATGGCCGCTGGGCCTGCGTGTCCGGAGCCTGTGCTCTGCAGCGGGAGAGGCCACAACAGTGAGAGGCCCGTGTACCGCAAAAAAAAAAAAAGTTACACACAGAAGTGAAGGGGAATGGTATGGAATGGAGGCAGAGAGAGGTTGGAGCAACACTTCCAGTGTGTGCCTTTTTAGATCATTTTGAGTTTTTGACCATTTAAATTCACTGCCTATTCAAAAATAATAAAGGTATATTTTAAAGATATCACTGTTACATTAATCACTAAACTGGAAACTTCACTCACTCTCTTTCCTCTCCTTCCTTCAATCTGTTTATCTCTTATTTCCCTAATTTATGACTTATTTTTCTCTTCATTGCCAAACTTTTAAAAGTGCAGGCTATAGTAATTGCTCCCACATTCTCATCAATTGCTCACCCTTATTGCCTTGAAACCTGATTTCTGCCTCTCTCCCTACTCCCCTGGAGATCACTAAATCTGGTTTTTGGCTCTTCATCTTCATTCTTTTCAACTTGTCTATATATAGCAGTGGGCACCGGTGAAACCCTCTCTTGCCTTATCATGTGGCATTATCCTCTCTTAGCTGTAACTAGGGCCCTTTGGTGACGTTTTTCTCTTTCTTTTTCTGACTCCTCTTTTCTTACCACTTTCTGCACATGGGTGTTTCCCCAACTTTTGTGCTTGGCCATCTTTTCTTTTCTTTCAGCATGTTATGGCTATCAAGTCCCTCATTTGTAAAATAAACAAATTTGTATGTTTCTTCTAAAACACTCTAAAGTATGAATTTTTCCTGCTAGCAATCTTATCTATCTTCATATATTTGATCATCATTTCAATACCAATAACTATCAGCTCTTTTCTTCTGACCCTACTTTGTGTCGCAAGGACCTGCACTTCCATATGAAAGCCTACAAGACGTCTTCACGAAAATGTTGCTGACGCTGATTTTGCTGTTGATGATGATTATAATGAATATTATTTAACGCTTACTTTGTGTGAGGGACTATATTCAGTGATTGACATATGTCACCTCGTTTATTGATCACAAAAATCCTGTATGGTGGATATAGATAAAGAAAAGGGGATTTAAAAAGGTTAAATGTCTTGCCGCAAATCAAACAGCTAGAAAGCTGGAAGCCCTGGTCAACCTGGGTCTGTCTTGAAGTCAGCCCTTTTACTCATTCTCCCCACTTCCTCATAGTTCTACAATTCAGGTTTATCTCCAAACCTGCTCTGCCTATTACACTTCCTATTTCCAAAGGTATCAACACTCGAGACACATAGGCTTAAAGGATCTCTATGGTCTTTTGCATGTCTAAGACTTAATTCTTTCTACCATCCAATCAAATGTAAGATCCTTTTAATTCTACCTGTAGGAACTCTCACTTTTGTCTGTTTGTCTATTCCTACTACCACTACATTTTTCTATCACCTGAGTGATTTTCATTGTCTCCAATCCCAGGTCCCTTATCATCATCCTTTCTTTACTTCCAATACTACTTACACACAACAGAGCCTTATTTTGGAAAATCAAAGCTGCAAATAACCTTAGTTATTATTTAGTCCAATTTACTTAGGTTTCTGAGCAGGCAACCGAACTGTAGGGGAACTTGCTCACTGAGTGACTTGCTCAGGGAAGCTGGACATTTAGTAGCAGGGACAACTAGAGTAGTCAGTACGCTTGATACCCAGTCCACCAGCTCTGAATATGGCTTTCTTCTGTTCAAAACATTGACTATCTCCCCATCACCTGTCAAATAAAGCACAAACCTTTTGGCCTGAAAGCCTTCAAAGACTGCCAACCTACTATTTTTTTAAGCCTTTTTGCCCACTTATTCCACTGTTTTTGCTTATGTTCTAACCAGTTGGATTGCAATCAGTTTTTTTTTTTTTTTTTTTTTTTTGCGTTACGCGGGCCTGTCGCCGCTGTGGCCCCTCCCGCTGCGGAGCACAGGCTCTGGATGCGCAGGCCCAGCGGCCATGGCTCACCGGCCCAGCTGCTCCGCGGTATGTGGGATCCTCCCGGACCGGGACACGAACCCATGTCCCCTGCCTCGCCAGGCGGACTCTCAACCACTGTGCCACCAGGGAAGCCCCGATTGCAATCAGTTTTAAAGGATTTTGTAAATAGAAGAACAACAGGTTTAGAGTCAAAACCTAGTTTTCGTTTTGACTCCGCCACAGTTGGATTTTGCTAAGTCATGTGACTTCTGAGCTTCAGTTTCCTCGCTTATAAAATGAGGGAAGTGGAATTAGTTAATTTTTAAAGTTCCTTCCAGCTCTGAAATTTTAAGACTTTATGTATAAACACACAGCAGGAGAAAAAATCCTGAGCGAGATGAAACATTCTGGTTATATCTGAAATCTATGTAGAGGGTGGTTACCTTGTCAGTATTCAAAGGAAGTACGTATCTCCTAACTTCAGGCTGGGGAGCCTTTCTGGCATTTCTTTTCACCTCTTCCCAGTTCTCACGTAAATTGGCTAAATATAAGTAATTATAAACAAATTCAAATCTGCAAAAATAAGAAGTCAAACATGAGGACAGCCAATTACAAATAATTTAGAGACATGCTTCATGCCTTTTAAAAGCACAAGTGCCTCCCTATTCTTCAGACCCCAGCCCAGAACCTGCTAAAGACTCAGGAATCCTGGAGCCATTTCTCCTGCCCACTCTGGGTGGAGAAAAGAATTCTGCTCATGGATATGGTTAAATAACAACAGCCTTTGAAACTTTCTGCTCTGTTTCTCTATCACCATTCTGTCTGTGTCTTCAGGGGCTACTGTCTTTTTTAGTGACCTGCTGTTTTGAAGAAAGCATATCTCTTTTTCCCAAACCCAGACTAGGTGGAGTTCTAGGCTCCCCAAAGGATCTTGTTAAGTTTGAGTGAAATTAAGTTTACTCATCAAGTCACAGAATCTTTTATTTTCAGGTCTGGTTCATGGACCTGATCAGTTTTCAATCATTAACCATAGTTTTGAGGTTCAGTTAGTGTTTCTGATTATCTAAACTCCCTACAGCCTTTTTAATCATATTTTGTGACTTAATCATTCTTCTTGCTTTTTTAGATGTAATTCTGATTAAATACTGAGAGCAGCATCTCTGAAAAACCCCCTAATTTCCAGGAACAACTGGAGATGTAACATTTATCCAATGTCCTTTCTTACCCTTTCCAGCAACAGAGATCCACAACCAGAAACTCACTATCTTCATAGGTATTGATGTGATGGAAGAGGTTAAAAGGAGATGTCCTGTATTTATTATTGATATACTTTTTTCTTTTTTTGTCAGCAATATGAAGCCAAACCTTGAAAAGTGAAGAGAATATTTTGATGCATTTAAAAAGAAAAAAAAGTGTGCATTATGAAAGACATATTCTTCAGAACCATAAAGCTGACAAATAAATGTAAGACTTACCCCCATGGTTTCATTGGACTCAAAACAATCCAGGTAGTTGGCTCCCCAAAGACTCCATGAAGAAAGGAACTTGAACAGGTTAATTTTGACTGGTGTCTCCACAAAAACTATATAGTTGGGAGTCAAACCAAAACTGTTCAGAAACAGAAATAAACTTGTGAGTGGGAAGGGTTGATTCTCAAACCACAGAGAAATATGTACACATGAGGTATGCTCAGTTATATGAATCAACAGTGCCTACATGAAATTAACTACATTTAAATTTAGGTTTCTGCAAGAAAATGTCATGATCAGGATTGGTATCAAAGGTAGGCAAAGCAGATCTTTAAACCTGAGTTTTCCTGAAGATTCATAGCAGGCCTTCAAGTTACCTATGGACGTAAGATGGCTTGAATCGGTCACTGCAGGGGAACTGTACAACGATCTCTGACTTGCTTATTGGATCTTCCTTGTCTGAAATAAAGTGGTTTCAAAAGGCTATGGAACAGCCTCTTTTTTTTTTTTTTTTTTTTAAATACAAAGCATTTAGAACAGCTTATGCAAGCAAAGAAATACATTTTCAGATCTTGATTTTTTAAAGAGTTTATTTCCATTTTCTCAGTCACTGGCATTTCTTAGAGAAATTTCATGTGGAGCTGCAATCACCCAGGAAAATACAAATAGCAGCAGATTTGGAAAGTACGCTCAAACAGTGTGTGGCAGACAGGGTACAGTGGAGTCACATCTTACATCTGGAGGTGGGTTCTAAGTCAAGGGAGTAAGGCAAAATTTTAGTATGGTCAAAGTGCCTTTTACAATGTCTTATCTATAAAGTTATGGCATATGTGTTTTGGGTCCATAGCCCTTTACAATAATTCTTAAGCACATTAAAATTTATTTACTACTAAGGCAGTGTCTTCAAACCTTAGTGTATATAAGAACCACATAAAAAGCTTCTGAAAATACTGACTATGGGCTCACCCCTAGAATTACTCATTCAGTCTACCTCAGGTGGGGCTCAAGATTTGTATTTCTAACAGGTTCCCAGGTGATGCTGCTGGTCCAGGGTCTATACTTCAAGAATCATACTAAGCAGTAATAAATAAAAATCCATATATACTCAGATAATTCTATTATCAAGATCATTATCAAATTTCTGGCAATGAATGGAGGATGAATGGAGAATTCTAAAGAGTACTCTCTTCTGTTTTAACATTCTTTCTCTACAGTATATGAGTTAAAAGGTTATGTTTGTAGTTTTGGGAATTAAATACACACAAAATACTTACTACACTTTCATATACATGTGTGTATCCTATTACACATATACATGTTTGTTTAAAATCTTAATTTTGTCTGGCACATGGATAAGTGCTCAATAAATATTTGCTGGATTCAAATCTAAATCTTATATGATCAAAGTCACATATACACTACATCTTTGAAACACTGTAGAATAGAACACAGCAACTTATTTTTTTTATTTTTTTTTTTTATTTTTTTTTTTCCCTTGCGTTATGCGGGCCTCTCACTGTTGTGGCCTCTCCCATTTGCGGAGCACAGGTTCCGGACGCGCAGGCTCAGCGGCCATGGCTCACGGGCCCAGCCGCTCCGCGGCATGTGGGATCTTCCCGAAACGGGGCACGAACCCGCGTCTCCTGCATCGGCAGGCGGACTCTCAAGCACTGCGCCACCAGGGAAGCCCAGCAACTTATTTTTGAAGATGTCATTTCCTGCTATGGTGCTCTTTGGCATTGGTCCCCTGGTAGGGTAAGGGCGAGGGGCAGTTGTCCTAAAATCTGAGAGTAATTTAACTGTCCATATAGTGCTATCCTGATATTTCTGATCTGACACCCTGTATTTCCAGTAACTTTCTCATATTATAGATACTTGTTTTTTTTGTTTTTTTGTTTTTTTTAATACACGAGCCTCTCACTGTTGTGGCTTCTCCCGTTGCCGAGCACAAGGCTCCGGACGCGCAGGCTCAGCGGCCATGGCTCACGGGCC
>NW_006787464.1:4170919-4182371 GCF_000442215.2 Lipotes vexillifer
CAGGCTCAGCGGCCATGGCTCACAGGCCCAGCCGCTCCGCGGCATGTGGGATCTTCCCGGACCGGGGCACGAACTGTGTCCCCTGCATCAGTAGGCGGACTCTCAAACACTGCACCACCAGGGAAGCCCCTAGGTACTTGTTTTAAGAAGAGTCAAAGTGGTAAACTGACCTGCTTGTAGTGGAGGGATCTTTACAATATTGTAGGCAATTGAAAAATTTTTCCCAAAGCAATTACCAATATTGTAAACAGTCCCATCATTTTCAATGTGGGGGTGAGCAGTGGCTCCATTGACCGAGACATAGTTGCAAAGATCAACCTATGGAAGGAGAACAAACATCACCCATGTTAAGAGAAAGATCGTCTTACACCTTTGGTTCCTCAGTCTGAGGAACCTTTACCACTTGCACCCTCACCCTAAGTGTGCTTTCTCTTTCTTTCCATCTCTCTGGGTCCTACCCTCTTTTAAGCCTGTAGAAGTCCCATCTTTAGTGCTGAGCTCTCCTCTGACCCCCATGCTGACCCCTCATGCCTCTGAAATCTTCAAGTTCTCCCTGATTGAGCTTTTCAATTGATGTAGGCCATACATTACTCCGGTTGGTTACTTTCCTTTTGCACATGCAGTTTGTCTTCATACAGAGAAGAATTTGAATCCTGAAACTTCTTTACATTCCCCTTATTGAATTACATTGAATTGTATGCTGATAGTCAATAATTTTCATTTTATAAAAATGGCAACTTTTTATGATACAACCTAAATACCAAATCCAGTGTCTTACATACAGAATGAATTTGGAACTGAAAGGAACTTCAGGATTCATCTAGCATAGAAAGTCTTAACCTAAATAGACTTCAGGGGAACCATGAATTCCTGGAGTTAATGGAAACTTTTTGAAGATAGGATTCAGTGCTTTAATTCGTTTTGGATTCTCATAAAAAATTCAAACCCACTAATCTACCACAAACCTCTCAGTTTACATAAGAAGAACTTGAGGTGTCAGAGAGATCAAATGACTTATCTAAGGATGTAGAGCACCAGAATTTCTACCTGGAACCTGCTCAATAAAGATTTATTGAATGAATAATCGATGGAGTATATATTTGTCTAACCAAAATTCTTTCTACGTGATTAGGAGAGTATGTTTTAAAGCATAGGGAGTTTTTAGCACCCTCATTTAAATAAAAGGCAAGACATTCATCAGTCATTCAGTCATTCATCAAGTATTCCTTGAGCTTCTATTATATGCCAGGTGCTGTGTCAGGGTCTAGGAAAACAGAGATGGCCCTTGCTTTCAAGAAATTCAGTCTAGATTTGCACTGTCCACTATGGTAGCCACATATAGCAATTTAAGTGTAAGTTAACCATGATTAGACAGAACTTCAAATTCAGTTCCTCGATCACATTAGTCACATCCGAGTGCTCAATAGCACTTGGACAATGAAGATATAGAACATTTCCATCATTGTAGAAAGTTCCATTTAATAGCACTGTGTTAGACCAATAAGCTGGTATACAGTGCAGTAGGTGCAAAATGATATCTGTAAAGAAAGGCCATCTAACCCAGACTAGGGGATTAGGCAGGGCTTACCAAGGGCAATGACTCCAACACATGCTTGAAAGATGAGTAAAATTTACCAGATGCAGAAGGATGACAGTGTGTTCTAGGGAGTAGGAACCCTAATGTAAAGGCATAGAGTTGCAAAAAGTGAATGCTGCTTGGGGATTACTAGTCATTCAGCTTGGCTGTGGTGATACACACACATGGAGGAGGAGAAATAAAATGGGCCAGCCACAAAGGTCTGTGCTTTTAACTTTATCTTGGAAACTATGGGTGCACTAGTTGGAATAACACATTTATACTTGCATTTTAGAAAAAAAAAATTGCTTCTACTGAATTAAGGAAGATGTATTTAAGGGAATCAGGCTGGAGGCAAAGGAACTTGTTAGGAGTCTATTTCAGTAATAGTAAACCAACAAAAAAACACTCACAATTTTAAAACTACATTTTTATACGAAGTCAGGGTATAGTGCTGCTCACAATGAAACCTGACTCCTAATAAAGTCTATTCTGGAGCCATACCATGAGCTTCACACTTCCAATTAAATTACTATGGTAATTGGATTCACTGTCAAAGTCAAATGGATGGTTTAGAAACTCAGCTTCAGTATTTCTCTAAATGATCTGCACACACACTCATATGTGGTTTCAAACATACATCTAAACTAAGAAAGAGCTATCGAGAATATGTTTAGCCTTAGTAAATAGTCTGTTGGGGATTATAAATCACCTTGTGATATTGAGACCCATTGTTGGGACTCCTTTTCCTTTCTATTCCTACTACGCTGAATATCTAGTTCTGGTCTTCAATTCCACTTAACTGGTCTCCTAGCTATCCCTTATCTCTTTTGTCCTCCCATACAGCTTACACGTGGCTTCCAGATTAAATAACCTAAAGTACAGCTCTGCTTATACCACGTCCCTGAACAAAAACTTTGAGTAGCTTCCCATCAGCTAAATGACTTATTCCAAATTTTTGTCCATTATTCAAACTTCTAGTTTCACCCTACCCTGTGTTTCACTATTTCCCTTGACGTGGCATGCTTTAGATCACTAGTTCTCACCTGGGAGTGCTATTGCCCCCTAGGGGGAGAGTTGGAAATGTTGGTGAGCATTTGGAGTTTGTACAATGATTGAGGACATGTCTGGTGTTTAGTAGGTGGGATCAGGGATGCCAAACCTCTGCAGTGGGTGGGACAGTCCCCACAATGATGAAGTACCACCGGCCCAACACCACTGCCACCTCCCTTGAGAAATACTGCAAATCTAGCCAAATAAATTATTCTTTATCCTCCAGTTTCCCACCTCTATACAGCTGATCATGGTACTCCCTGTATATGAAATGTTCTTTCTCCAAATTCAGTGAAGTTGTGCCTTCCCTTTAACTTCTAACTCAAATGCAAGACTTTTAAACCTTCCTTGATCTGCCCCACTTCACATCCACCAACTACTGCCAGAAGCAATCTTTGTCCTTTCCTAGAAGGTTTTCCCTCTGTGAAAAGAGTCCTCACATTCTGTGTCCTATTATAGTTAAGTAATGTATTTATTTGATTTCTCCACCTAGGTGTTAAGCTTTCTGAAGACAAGAACAATGCCTTGCAAATAGTTACATCTTAATAAATATTGGTTGAAAATATAGATCTATCTTATCAAATGCTGCACCAAGATTGCCTAAGTTCTCATCAAAATTTATCACTTTTTAATACTGCTGACATGTTTCTCTATGCTTTTACATTTAAGATATAACTTTATTTCTAACAAGAAGTGTCTATAAGAAAGGGCAAGTTGGTACAACACACTTTCCTAGAACAATGAATGGTAGGGTTTTCAATATTAAATGTGCCAGTTCCATGCTAGTCTATAAAAACCATGAAGAGCAGGGACCATGTTGTCTTACTCATTGGCATATCTTTTGCATCTAGCATAAGTTCTTGTACATGGAAGGGACTCAATAAATATTTGTGTCACAAATAAATATGTTAGGCATTTTATACGGTTTTCCTCCAATCCACATCATAAATGTTTAAAATTTCACAGATGGAGAAACAAAGTTTGCCCTATGTCACATTGCTAGTAGTTGATGACAAAGCAGGGATTTGAAACTTAATCTATCTGGCTCTCATATTCTTCAAACCCAAATGCACAGCTGATTTAATTCTAAGTTGCAAATTCTAAATTCCTGAGCGATATCATCTGAGCACTGTGTCCTACCTGCTTAATTGTCTCCAAGGTCTCCGGATTAATCTTTGTAATGAAGTTGGTTTCTGTGCAGGCATAGTAATCTTCCCCCACTGGATAGATATTAACAAGGGCATTGTCAGTAACCTCCACTCCTCGGAAGTAAGAAAAAAACCTGCAGAAGCAAATGAATTTTTCAGTCCAGTAACTTTCAAGCCATGAGAGAAAAAGGGCTAATGTAAAACGTCTTTAATAACATGCAGTTGGGTTTCAGTAACCTGGAAAATATATTCTTGCAGGGGTCTGGGAAAGCACAGGTGCCAAATTCTGTTATGACGATCCTTTTCTCAGTCATTGCCCGTACGTAAGCATCAGTGCGGATGAACCTGAAGGACATTGAGACACGGGAAAGGGTCACAGACAAGGGCAATTAGTGTAGTCCATGGAGAGCTTAGAATGGTCATTCTATGTGCCCTCCTAAAGTCAGAATCATAAATCCACAACATGAAGAATGAAGAGTCTCGTAACTTTCTTGGGGTGACTGAAGGAGAAAGAGACAATGTGCCATGAGCTTAAATTTATGTCTTATAAACTTCACAGTGACATATGAGGAAATCAAGGTTCAGAGAAATTAAGTGATCGGCATATGTGGCCAGAGCCAGAAAACATGCCTGTTCCATATCACACTATGCAGCCCCATGGGTAGCTCACATTGGACCTCTGACTTCCTGTAGCCTATAATTCAACAATCTACACTGAGCGGGGAAGTATAGAACATGTTATGCTGAATTATATTCCTTTCAATCTTCCTCATGTTCCTCTTATGTTTTTCTTCAATTTAAAAATTTATTTTGCTACTTTTAAAAGTAGATATTCTTGAATATGGTCTCTTGCACAGGCAGACCTCCTGAACCATATCTCCCAGACTAAATGGCATACATTGCCTAGGATTTCTCATGTGGAGAGCCAATTAAAATCTGATTTTGCACTTTCATGAAGAGGAAAAAGTACCAATGTCTTTAGAAGGCACATAAAGTCTTTGCCTGACCTCCAAAATATGCTTTCATAACTAAATTTCTGCTTGACCTGATCTGTTTCTCTTCTATTACAGTCCAAGTTATCCTGACTACTTCAAGACTCCATTTATTCTTTCTTTTGATGTCTCTTCAGAATGCCTGAAATCTGTGGTGATCAACAAAGCTGCTAACAGGCCTGAATATTAAGGCATAAGACAAACTATTTATTGTGGTGTTAATGAATCTTTGTAATGAAATTGGAGTGATGGCTTAGGGCTTCAAGCCTTTTAGCAACAATCGTCTGTTTTTAGAAAACTTCTCTTTCTTGTATTATTATGACATATTTGGTCCTTGCCTCCTTTGTGACACCCCTCCCTCCTTCCCATTGGCCTTTCTGATTATAAAAAAGGAAAGGCATCAAGAGACCCATGGTTTAATAATAATAAAAATAACTATTATTATTATTAAATGCTTCCTAGGAACCAGGTTCTCATTTAATCCTTGTAATAAACCCTGAAGTAAATTCTCTTATTTCTCCCATTTTTATAGATGACAAAACAAAGAATTAGAGATTAACATCTTGCCAAAGGGCACCTACCTAGGCAAATGGTATGTAGGGGATATAGGATTTGAAGACAGGCACGTCAGACCCCAAAGCCCTAGTTCTTAGCTGCTTCTTTATCCCATAGTACATCTCCGAGGTGTCCATACAGACTCACCGGCCCAGGAGGATTCTGAGCGGAGGCAAGTATAAAAGTGTCCTCTTGGGTTCAGGAGGTTGAAAAGTACATGGAGGGAGGAGCTGAGATAGGTCCTCCCTCTAGGAGGAGTGGGCCCTAGTGTTCTTTACCTTCTGTGGTATGTGACGTGTCCTTCTTTAAAGTCAAACTTGTGCAGGAGAGCTTGCCCATCAAACAGGTGGTAAAATGGCTCAGATCCAACTTCAAAGAGTCCTGGCCCACATCGAAGGAGACTGCCCGTCAGCCAGAGGGGGATCCTGCCTGTGATGAAGGCAAGACTCAGAACATTGCTTCTTACCCCTGCCCTTCTCACCCAGGTAAAGAGCAGTGATTATCTAAGCAGCCCGACTGGGCAGCCTCTTACTTCTAAAGCTGGCAGTCATTTCCATTCCCAGTTCTCACGGGGGGTAGCTCTCAGGAAAAGCCTGCTGGCCTACTCTCCTTTCACTAGGAGACCAAGTGGTAGGAAATGTGGCAACATCTCAGAGTTTAGATAAATGGTTGGAAAGAGACAGGGAAAAGTATCTCCAATGGAATGGGATTCTCCATCTAACAGATTTCCCCAGCTACCGATACATTTGCCTTTTTACTCTCTCACTTTCAAGAAAAATTTCAAATTTCTTGATATATAGGAGGGATGGATTAGAAGCAGGGATCTAGATACTAAACAAAGATGTGTCTACAGAACAAACCGTTTAAATGAAACAACAAGAATACTGGCTTCTTAAAATATAGACCTATATTCCTTTGAGAATATGGGCTACTGTCCAGAAAGTGCAAAGGGCTGTCAGAGCCCTGAATTCTGGTTCAGGATTTGCTATGTGCCATCTCTAGGCCTCCGTGTCCTTCTCTGCAAAATGAGGGGCACACAAGAAAGGCCTTAAGTCTGTTCAGTCTAAACAGTTAGGTTTGTGCCCTTTGATCCTTTGAAAAGTGCAGCATTTGGCAGTGTTTTTATAATCCTTGCCATTAAAAAAACCCACAAATGTATTATTTCAAATAGCTCAATTTCAGCAGCCCACTTTACAAGGATTTATATTTCTGATAAAAATTTGAAAAGAAGGCATGGCTTAACTAAAAGGCACAGCATTAATTTGATTACTAGAACCTAGATTGTTAGCATCAGAATCTAGTTGAGAAAGAGCACCGGGCTCATTCCTTCTATTTTGCATAAGAGACAATTGAGAGGAAAGAGACCTACCCAGGCTTTGGACCTTCCTATAACACCATGTCTAAGCAAGGATGCTATGTGGGTCATGTGGTGACTTTGGATAATGATAGCAGTAGTAATAATAACAACCATCTATTGATAACTTTGTGTTGGATACTGTGTGAATCTTTCTATTTACATTATCTCATTTAATCTTCACAATATCTCGATGAGGTAAAATTTGGTTTATGGTAGGTGAATGAATTGAGACTCAGAAAGTTTAAGTAACTTGAAGGATTCACAGATAGTAAAATAATAGAGCTACAATTAGCACCTACATCTGTCTGACTCCAGAACCAAGACTTCTGATATAATGGGCATGAAACCTACCACCCTTTATTGTCATATTCCCAGATGCTTGTCACCAGGCCTTCATTTATTCTGCAAGTGATAGAACAGACATTTACAGGACATTTTCTATGTGCCAGGCACTGAGCTAGGCACTGACAGCTTAAAGATGACAAAGGTATAGTCCCAGTTGTTAAGGAATTCCAGTTAGGTAACATTTTTCTATATTAGAGAAGTAAAGAAAAGAGGAAATGGGTTCTTAGTATAAAAAGCCCAAATGTCCAGATTCCTCTCTCTGTAGCCCACAGGGGGAGCCCATACTGAGAGATGCCAATGAATAAGGAGACAGAGAAGAGAGATTGAGACAGAAAAGAGAAGATGGCTTCAAGATAGGTGAGACCAACCTGTAACATGAGCTGTGAGCGGTGAGGATAGTTCCTCCACAGTTTCAAACAGTTTCTTGTAACCACCAGCAGGATGTTCGACTCTGAAATGGTAGAATAATGAGGAGGAAGCTCATGTGGAATCTCAGGAAGTCCACGGAGACAGAGGCAGAGCTCCAGGAGAAAAGATGCTCTCTGCTCAATGGTGGTGCATATTGCCAGTCTAGCCTGGACTGGGAGCACACAGTGTTTTGGTGTGGTGTGGTGCTAGAAATGTATCAGGTTGGCAAAGGGGCCAGGTCCGTGCTCCTCCTTTGATGAAGGAGAAAATGACCTCCCTTTTAATGCCACAGTGGACTTGCCCTCTGCAGTTTTCCCATATTTCTGAAGACAAGTCAAAAAATCCCGCCATTGTCACTTCTCTTCCTGACCGAGTCCTTCCTACAGAATTAGCCTGCCCTGTCCCTACCCTCAGCTTTTACTGCATCATTTATTCTCTTGCCTTCCAGACAGTCTCATTCCTCTCTCTCTTATGCACTGGGAGACCACAGGTTTGGGGGTCAGTTTGTCATCCTTTGTTATTCACCCATATTATACCATCACTTCTTCCCATCATCTCACTTCATCACCAGTCTCCAAGAGCTACAGTACATTTTAAATATAGTCAGACAAGGAGATTTAGGTCTTATATTTTTGATTATTTTCTCCCTTCTCCCTTTGGCTCCATTTTATAACTTCTTAGAGTGAGAGCTCTGACCAGACTGCCTAACTATGATAGTTATTTTTTATTAAGCACTTACCATGTGCCACATACTATAAAAAGGACTTTGTATGCTATTCGTTCATTTAAATCTCACAACACCATAATGGGGGTAAGTACTACTCATTCTATATATGGAAAAGCCATGACTTCAAAAGTAATTTTCCCCAAATCACACAGCTAGGAAATGGCTGGGCAAGAAGTGGAACCCAAGTGTGCCTCAATGAAATCTTCATGCTCACTACTACTTCCAAGGCCCATTCCAAGCCACACAAATCCCACTGTAATTTAGACCTGAATTCTAGATATTTGCTTCAATATATAAATAGGAAGAAACTCCCCAACCATGAGCCAAGGCCTTCCCTAAAGGGGTCATCAATCCTCTTCAGGAGCTCTTGAAATAGACCATTTACCATCAACACACTAAGGAATTAAAAAAATAATCTCCCAGAGATACTTACTGGATGGACATTTTCTCTCAGTGGAGGATTGAGAGTTCTGGCACCAGTTGTGGAATGAGGAGGTAAGTCCTCAGCCAGGGGCCTTTATATGCCTTCTAAATCCACCTAAAAAGAGTTATGGCTTTAGGAACCCTTTCTCACCCCTTCAGCTGAGAGAGTGTGAATAGAAGTGGCTTTCAGTGCACAGATACTCCTGATGCTTGAGCATTAATTTGGGCTGGCTGCTCCCTTAATTGTTTTTTGGCTATTTTCCAGAGACCTCAATCCTTCCCAAAGAGAATGAGAATGGATTAGAAAGAAAGGAGTTGTGTGGGAGTGGCTAGCATCAGGCCTGTGCTGATCCGGGTCACCCCACTGGAACCAGGCAACATTCTCTGGTGCCTACCTCCCTCTTCCACTTCTGTGCCCTCATCTTTACCCCCATTCATTTATTCATTCACTTACTTATTTTTAAAAATATCTATTACACATTGTCTATGGAGCAGGCATGGATGAGCCATCTCTGTCTCCACACATCTTGTAACTCTGCAAGAATAACAAGAAACTAACAAACTCTTCAATAAAATTTTATAAGTGCTATGATTGGAGAAATATGGAGTGTTATGGAAGCATACTGTAGCATTTCTAACTCTCTCTGGTCACCTTATTGGCTCCATTCAGGGCCCAATTCTGACCAGGCTGAGGACTTCAGTTATGTTCTTTTGATTTGCTACAGATGAACCCCTTTCATATCTTTGCTTGTTACTAATGCCTTCCCGATCTCCACATCACCTTCCTGTTCATTGGTACGTGTGCTGCACTCAGATAGTAAATAGCATTATTTCATTCATATTTCCACACTCCTTTATTTAGCCTCAGTTGTTTGCCAGCACAGACATGGTACTGACCAAAGGAGTCCCCCAGAAACAGACAAGATACTTACTATACCAGCTGACAACTTTAACATTTTTTTAGAAACTCACCATGATCAAGTGGGCTTTATCCCAGGAATGCAAGGATTCTTCACTATACACAAATCAATCAATGTGATACACCATATTAACAAATTGAAGGAGAAAAACCATATGACATCTCAATACATGCAGAAAAAGCTTTCGACAAAATTCAACCCCTATTTATGATAAACCCCCCCCCCCCAGAAAGTAGGCATAGAGGGAACTTACCTCAACACGATGAAGGCCATATATGACAAACCCACAGCCAATATCATTCTCAATGGTGAAAAACTGAAACCATTTCCACTAAGATCAGGAACAAGACAAGGTTGCCCACTCTCACCACTCTTATTCAACATAGTTTTGGAAGTTTTAGCCACAGCAATCAGAGAAGAAAAGGAAATAAAACTAATCCAAATTGGAAAAGAAGTAAAACTGTCACTGTTTGCAGATGACATGATACCATACATAGAGAATCCTAAAGATGCCACCAGAAAAATACTGGACCTAATCAATGAATTTGGTAAAGTAGCAGGATACAAAATTAATGCACAGAAATCTCTTGCATTCCTATACACTAATGATGAAAAATCTGAAAGTGAAATTAAGCAAACACTCCCATTTACCACTGCAACAGAAAGAATAAAATACCTAAGAATAAATCTACCGAAGGAGATAAAAGACCTGTATGCAGAAAACTATAAGACACTGATGAAGGAAATTAAAGATGATACAGACAGATGTAGAGATATACCATGTCCTTGGATTGGAAGAATCAACATCGTGAAAATGACTATACTACCTAAAGCAATCTACAGATTCAATGCAATCCCTATCAAACTACCAATGGCATTTTTCACAGAACTAGAACAAAAAATTTCACAATTTGTCTGGAAACACAAAAGACCCCGAATAGCCAAAGGAATCTTGAGAAAGAAAAATGGAGCTGGAGGAATCAGGCTCCCTGACTTCAGACTCTACTACAAGCTACAATAATCAAGACAGTATGGAACTGGCACAAAAACAGAAATATAGATCAGTGGAACAGTATAGAAAGCCCAGAGATAGACCCATGCACATATGGTCACCTTATCTTTGATAAAGGAGGCAAGAATATACAATGGAGAAAAGACAGCCTCTTAAATAAGTGATGCTGCAAAAACTGGACAGCTACATGTAAAAGAATGAAATTAGAACACTCCATAACACCATACACAAAAATAAATTCAAAATGGATTAAAGACATAAATGTAAGGCCAGACACTATAAAACTCTTAGAGGAAAACATAGGCAGAACACTCTATGACATAAATCACAGCAAGATCCTTTTTCACCCACCTCCTAGATAAATGAAAATAAAAACAAAAAGAAACAAATGGGACCGAATGAAACTTCAAAGCTTTTGCAGAGCAAAGGAAACCATAAGCAAGATGAAAAGACAGTCCTCAGAATGGGAGAAAATATTTGCAAATGAAGCAACTGACAAAGGATTAACCTCCAAAATATATAAGCAGCTCATGCAGCTCAATATCAAAACAACAAACAACCCAATCCAAAAATGGGCAGAAGACCTAAATAGACATTTCTCCAAAGAAGATATACAGATTACCAACAAACACATGAAAGGATGCTCAACATCACTAATCATTAGAGAAATGCAAATTAAAACTACAATGAGGTATCACCTCACACCAGTCAGAATGGCCATCATCAAAAAATCTACAAACAATAAATGCTGGAGAGGGTGTGGAGAAAAGGGAACACTCTTGCACTGCTGGTGGGAATGTGAATTGGTTCAGCCACTATGGAGAACAGTATGGAGGTTCCTTAAAAAACTAAAAATAGAACTACCATATGACCCAGCAATCCCACTACTGGGCATATACCCTGAGAAAACCATAATTCAAAAAGAGTCATGTACCA
>NW_006787464.1:4182576-4203032 GCF_000442215.2 Lipotes vexillifer
AAAAAAAAAAAAAAAAAAAGTTCTGAAAAACCTAGGGGCAGGGCAGGAATAAAGACTCAGTTGTAGAGAATGGACTTGCGGACATGGAGAGGGGGAAGGGTAAGCTGGGACGAAGTAAGAGAGTGGCATGGCCATATATACACTACCAAATGTAAGATAGCTAGTGTGAAGCAACCGCCTAGCACAGGGAGATCAGCTCGGTGCTTTGTGTCCACCTAGAGGGGTGGGATAGGGAGGTTAGGAGGGAGACACAAGAGGGAGGGGATATGCGGATATATGTATATGTATAGCTGATTCACTTTGTTATACAGCAGAAACTAACACACCATTGTAAAGCAATTATACTCCAATAAAGATGTTAAAAAAAGAAATATTAAAAAAACTGATATAAAAAATTAATAAGTGGTTATGGCTAGTCACCCTCAAGCTCTTCAACCAACCTATAAAACAATTAATCTGATCACTCCTCAAGACAGATGACAAAACCTTACTGTCCCAGCATGCCTTGCAGTGAGGATTCAGGAATGTAACCTGGGCTCCATCAATAAGAGGCAGGGCCAGAGGTCCTAGTGGTAGCACCCAGTGCTTAGCATCAGTGTTGTCTCCACTCATCCAAGGCAGCTGTAGTGTGGAGCCATTCCACAGTGAAGCCTGGAGCATTATCACCGGCCTGGTGATCCCCAGGTCTCATTCTTTAGTGATCTCAGAGATTGTGTTAGCTACCTAACATTTAAAAATTTTGTGTGCTGCTTTGATTAACTAAAGTTGATTTCACTGTTTACAGATAAGAGCTCTGTCTCTAGAAAATGATGGTAATATAGGATACTGTGGTATCACATATAATGAACATCTATATTGGTATATGGAGGTCCCAGAAGGATTTTTGAGGACGTACCTAAGCTGAGATAGGAAGAATATGTAAATGTTAGCCAGTAAAAGTGTAGGGAGAAGAGTGTTCAGGCACGGCTTGGGGGAATTTACAAAAGTCTGGAAGCGAGCATGATTTCGGGAAATAGCAAGAGATGAAGCTAGACTAGAGATAATCATAGGCCAGATTTTGCAGAGCCTTGTGAACTATGTAAAGAAATTGATACCCATATCACCAGAACAGAGGGAATCACTGAAATACTTTATCCAGAAGAGTGACATGATCTGATTTGCCTTTTATTAAGACCACTCTAATTTCACTGTGGACAATATGTAGGAATGGGAGATTTGGGCAAGATAAATTAGAGAGAGAACTAACAAATGAAGGTAGTTGATGTAGGGGGATGGGTTGGGGATGGATATGATATTTAAGAGCTATTCCAGAGGAAGACTGATCAAACTTTGTGATTGGTGAATGTGTGGAGAAATAAAAGTCAGGACAAGGATTACAAGTAGGTTTCTGGCTTGAATTATGGTACAGTTCATTGGGATAGTGCAGTCTGTGTGTGTGTGATGTGTCAGTGATGCAGAGAGAATAAATTCTGATTGAGATATATGTTTATTAAAGAAAGAGATCACTGGGGGTTGTATACTTTGAAAGCTTTATAGGAAAGTGTGATGAGTTGGAATCTGAAGGATAGGCAGGGTGTGGAGAAGGCAGAGAAGATGGAGAGGACACTCCTGGTGAAGGGAACAGGGGGAGAGAAGGCAGTTTGGGAGGCACATGTTAGAAGGATTTTCTGTCTTCTGTACCACTGCTGCTGGATTTCATTTTCTCAGAAGGAGTCTCATCTCCCTGAGTACAGCCATGTGACACGTTATGATACCTGTACACTGGCAGTCCACTGAATAGAAATTCCAGGAATACCAGGACCCAGCTGCTCTTCCTCCTGTACACCTCCCATTACAAGGGGCCAAAGGAGAAGGCTTTGTGGTAGCCAGGTGCCAGAAAACTACACTACACTATACTACACTACTGCACAACATTATGCCCTGAGGGACAGGGCATTGACAAACTGCAGTTAATACTGAATATCACTTCCAGGGAGATTAAAGTCAATCTTACTGGTGCCCACAACTGCACCAAATGCCTTTCTTGGGTATTCCTGCGCTGCCTTTGGTATTCTGGGGCTGTAGCCACATTATTTAAAAACAGGAACTGATTTTAGTGATTTTTGCATTTTATTTTGCATCTTTGGTAGGCTTTATTTTTCAGCCTGCTTCAATCGTAGGAGGCAGCTGCTTGACGGCTGTTTGTTTTAAAAATACAAATAATGGCAAATCACTATGGGAAGGCTTACAGACTCATGGATCGTGTGAATTGTCAAGTTACCATGTGTGATTAAAGTCAGAATGAAAACTAATTACTATCCACTGAACCTCACTAGACCCCAAGGTCTCCAGGTATAAACGAAGCAAAATAAGCAAAAGCACTTTTTAGCTAAGTACTGTATGTAAGTAATACTTACCAATACTGATTCTCAGGGAGTTTGATTTCATGTCTAATCTTCCAGCTTATACCTCCTACCTCAGGGTAACTTATTTCCTCTGTTCTCCGGTCCCTGTGAAGTTAGAGAACAACTGGGTTACATACTCTCCAAAGCCCCAAATGTAGACTTCTCTTTCAGGTCTAATTGTATCCTTTTGTCATTTTAATGTGATACACTGGACCACCAATGGATTGTTATTTTTTCTTTCATCCTCTCCTCTTATTCTCCACCTTAATTTTTTGCTATTTGGTAAAATCAAATCATCATGTTTGATTTCTGTGTTTTCCAAAGAAACTGTTTCTTTTTGATATATTTTGGTACTTTTACCAAAATAATATTCCATGAGTTGAAACGGTAAATCAACTTTCTTCAAGCAGAGATTTCTAAATAAGAATTGATCCCACATTTCTTTGAAGAAACCATTTTTGAAGGTAAAATAAAAGCTACTTTTTCATCTTGGTATTAGGCAGACCATGAGGTCATCATGAGGCGTTTGGATTATATTCTGAGAGCAATGAGAAGATATTAAAGGATTTTAAGCAGGGCAAGGTGACTGAGGTGATCTAATATATGTTATTTCGGGGAAAATCACTCTCCCTGGTATTTGAAGAATAGATTATAAGTGTCTGGCATGGAAGTAGATAAAGCAGTAGTTCAGATGAGGTATGATGGTTCTTAAACTAGAGTGGAACAATGAAGATGGAAAAAAGTGAATGGATTTGAGATCTGTTTTGTAAGTAGGAATATAGGACTCATGTGATATAACTGATATGTCTAGGATGAAAGAAAATGGGGTAATGGGGTATATCATTTATTTATTGCAAATACTGCAGCATAAAAATTACAGCATAAAAATTAACACCAAACCTCAGTGTCATACAACATTAAGGTAGATTTGCTGATATTGGCTGGACTTGCTCTTGTAACTGGACTTTGCCTGCCTGTCAGCTGATCCAGGTCTTAGCTGAGATGCATGGGGTAGCTTGGCTTTACTACACAGGTCTCCTCTCCAGTAGGGTGACCTGGGCATATTCTCCTGGCAATGGCAGAGATGAAAGAGAGCAAGTAGAAACATGAAAAGCTGCCTGAGGCCAAGGCTCAGAACAAATACACTGTCACTTCTACCATCTTCCATTAGGTCAATCCAACAAGTCATGAGTCCAGTCCATGCATCAAGGGGTGTGAAAATAGCCTCTGCCTTTTTATTCATTAGTGAGAACTGCAGTGTCACATGGCAAAGGCCACGGACATAGAAAAGGATGAAAAACACGGGCAATTTTTGTAGCATGGCACATGGGAGAACCAAGTTGAATTTCTAGGTTTTTGCTTGAGCAGCTGAATGAATATTACACTATTCTTTAAGCCTAAAGGAGGAAAGGTTGAGTGGGAATGGGTATATCAAGAATTCACAGTAAAATCTGAGATGCTATAAAACGTTCGTCTTCTCCATGGGGCTTACTTGTCTATCCTTCCTCCCTCCTGTAGCATCCCCTGATCCTCCTTACCCTGAAGGAACTTGTTCAGTAGAAATAGGATTCAGACCAAAGCAGTCGGATTCTAAGGTCTGTACTGTTATAAGTATTACTTCCAGCCACAAATGGAAGTTTCGGTAAATGTTATTTTCTCGATTTCATTACACGCTCTGTGATATTTTAGTGGTCCTTGTAGACAGATGCTCCTGGAAGCTTCTCAGCTGACTTGCCCCTACTCTGTGCCTTCAACCATTCCCCAACCATACTGTCAGAGTCATTCCTCTTAAAGGAAAATCAGATCATATCCCTTCTATACTTGGAACCGTTGAAGAGGTCTGCATTACCACTGGATAAAGTCCAAGCACTTTAGCATAGCTATATAAGATCTCACACACCTGACCTCTGCCTACTTCTGGGTCAACATCTGCCACTCTCCCCTTTCATCTGTGCTCCAGCAGTACCAAGCTGTTCACTGTTTCTTGTCAACTGTTTCATGCTTCCCTTTCTTCACACAGGCTAGCTCCCTTGCTTGGAACTCCCTTCTTTCCCTTGTCCACCTGGTAAATTCCCAGTTTCTATCATAACCCTGATAGAGCATCGCTTTTCTATGATGCCTCAGACAGGATGCTCTCTTTTGTACTTTTTCTGAAACTCACATATAAGTCTATTTTTGTATATATCACATCATGTCGTTTCATTTGTTAGCATGTCTGTCTTCCACTTTTGATTGTGGGCTTCTTGCTTATTGTAGAGAGAGAGAATTAAATCACCCTAGCACAATGGCATTTGGCTAAATCATTCAACACCTATCAGGATGGAAACTGGCAGCCAGCAAGCTGCTCCCCCAGGGTGAAAACCAATAGACTATCAAAATCTCTGCACTTACTTCTCCTGCACCCCCCAAAATGACATGTGAGGCAACTCACCCGGCCCCTCTTTTCTCCTCCCCATCACCAGAACTTAGTCGGCCCTTGCATCATTCAAAAAGGTCATAGAGAAGGAGGGATATATGTATATACATCCTCCTGACCATGCACATTCTGCCTCTCTCTCTCCTACAGGGGATATCAGAGTGCCCTCTTGCTGGTGGGTCCTGCCCCTCACTCAGGGAATCCCCCTTGCTTTGCATATGCCTGCATCAGTAATAATTTAAATTGCTTGTGGTCTCTGGTTTGAGTGTGGAGTATTTTGACATCTGATATCTTAAAAACTTAGGGTCTGGAAGCAGCCTACTGTGACACTTATGCATCATTATGCTTAGGGCATCAGTATAAGAACGCAATAAAACCTGTTTCTTCAACCAAGTTAATAGAGGCCACTAGAAGAACTGCCTTAATGAACTGAACAAAAGAATCATTTAAAAATTGTATTTATAAATGAGTGCTTAAAGATTTGGGTTTGTTTTTTCGAAAGAATTTGAAATATTTTACTTTACTCGAAAATCTTGATTATACTCATTTTAATTAATCAGCTCTTGCTTCACAGGAAAAAAAAGGCACACAAAAGAAGGTTCTGGACCAGCCTCATTGGATTATGGTGCCTCAGCTATTGAAGGCCTCAGTACACTTTTAAGTTCTCAGGTTCTGCCAGTTGGTATAAATGCAAAAAAAGAAAAGGCAACTGACTCTTTTAGAATAGACTTTTCCCCCGCTCTCTGGGCCAGAGAACTGGTTTATTAGACAAAAGAACCTCACATGTGGATTAGGAAGACTTATCCTCTTAACTTCAGGCACATGGACATCAGAAAAAAGAGCTATTCTTATCGCATTAGGAATTCTGGCTGTGCTGATCCAGTTTATGGAATTAATGGATTGCTTATGAGTTATTCTCAGACAATGGGAGAACAGGTTTCCTAACAAGAGAAAGTTGTTAGGAATATTTGACCGAATGTCCACACTTAACTCTATTCCTTTACTTATCAGAGTGTATTATTTGTTTTTATGTTTGTTTCCCCACTTAGCGTCTTGAGGACAGTGTCCCTGTTTATTTGTCACTTTGTCGTAAAGCCCAGCATTTAGTAAGTAGTAATTAAACATTTTATGCTATTGCATATGGTACTGTTTTATTAACATGAGCTTCTGCTTGTTGATATTAGTGTATAGAAATATATTTGGTTTTTGTATATTGATCTTGTATCCTGCAATCTTTCTAAACTCATTAATAGTCCTAGTAGGTTTTTAAAATAAGCCATCATGTTTGCTACATAAAGATCATGTTGCTATGAATAAAGACAGTTTTACTTCTTCATTTCCAATCTAGATGCCTTTTATTTCTTTTATTGTCTTGCCTTATTGTACTGCTAGAACTTCAGGACAATACTGAATAGAAGTGGCGAGAAAGGATATCCTTGTCTTGTTCCTGATCTTAAGGAGAAAGTATTGAGTCTTCACTACAAAGGATGATGTTAACTGTAGGCTTTTTCAGACACCCTTCATCAGGTTGAGAAAATTTCCTACTTGTTGAAGGCTTTAAATGAGGAATGGATGTTAGATTATGTCAAATGCTTTCTCTGTATCCATTAAGATGATCATATGGATATTTTTTATTAGTTTGTTAATATGGTGAATTACATTATTTAGAATATTAAACCAATTTTGCATTTTTGGGATAAATCAGAAACATATTTTATCAACTTTTAGATTCTATTTGCTAAAATTTTAAGAGTTTTTGCCTTTGTGTTCATGTAGGATATTGTTCTATAGTTTTTTTTTTTTTTCTTGTAATGCTTTTGTCTGGCTTTGATATCAAGGTAATGATGGATTCAAAGTATAAATTGGAAATTGTTATCAGCTCTTAACTTTATTGGAAGACTTTGTACAGATTTACTATTATTTCTTCCTTAAATATTTGGTAGAATTCACCAGTGAAGCCATTTGAGCCTGTAGCTTTGTTTTTGTGAAAGAGTTTTAACTACAAATTCTATTTCTTTAGTTGATATATGACTTTAGGTTATCTATTTCATTTGAGATATTCATTTCATGAGATATGTTAATTTGTGTCTTTTAAAAATATGTTCATTTCACCTAGGTTAGTGAATACAGTGGCATAAAGTTGTTCATAATAATGCCATACTATCTCTTTAGTATCTATAGAATCTGTAGTTATGTTGCATCTCTCATTTCTAGTATTGTGTAATTGCACCTTTTTTCCTTTTTTTTTTTTTTTTACTGGTAGGTCTAGTTAGATGTTTATCAGATTCATTGATCTTCTCAAAGAAATATCTTTTTATCTTCAACCTATTTGTGTCTTTATGTTTAAACTGCAGTTCTTGCTGGTCAGATATGATTTGGTCTTGCTCTTTTATCCAATCTGACAGTATGTGCCTTTTAATCGGGCTATGTAGACTATATACTTTAAAAAGAAATTGAAGTATAGTTGATTTACAATATTGTATTAGTTTGAGATTTATTATTTTTTTTGGCAGATTGTATTCCATTATAGGTATTCCAAGATATTGGATACAATTCCCTGTGCTATACAGTAAATCATTGTTGCTTATCTATTTTATGTATGGTAGTTTATACCTGCTAATCCTATACTCCTAATTTGTCCCTCCTCTCCCTCTCCACTTTGGTCGCCATTCATTTTTTTTCTATGTTTGTGAGTCTGTTTCTGTTTTGTATATAGATTCATTTTTTTTAGATTCCATATATGTGATATCATATAGTATTTGGTAGACCATTTACATTTTTAAAAAATTTAATCTATTTTTGGATGTGTTGGGTCTTCATTGCTGCGTGTGGGTTTTCTCTAGTTGTGCCAAGTGGGGTCTATTCTTCGTTGTGGTACATGGGCTTCACATTGCGGTGGCTTCTCTTGTTGTGGAGCATGGGCTCTAGGTGCGCAGGCTTCAGTAGTTGTGGCATGCGGGCTCTAGATTGTAGGCTCAGTAGTTATGGTGCATGGGCTTAGTTGCTCTGTGGCATGTGGGATCTTCTTGGACCAGGGCTTGAACCTGTGTCCCCTGCATTGGCAGGCATATTCTTAACCACTGTGCCAACAGCAAAGCCACCACACCATTTACATTTAATGTAAATATTGATGTGGTTAAATGTGAGTCTATCATCTTGTTATTTGTCTTTTGTTCACCTCTTCTGTTCTTTGTTCTCCTTTTTCTCCCTTTTTTCTGCCTTCTTTTGAATTAAATCAAGTTTTGTTGTTGCTGTTGTTAATCCCATCTAGTTTATTTTTCATATCTGACATTGTGGTTTTCATCTCTAGAATTCCTATTTGGTTCTTTTTTATATTTCCCATACCTTTGCTTAACTTTCTATATGTTTTAATGTACCTGTCTGCTAATTACAACATATGTCTCAGTTCTGGGTTGGTGCCAATTGACTGATTTTTGTCTTAATTATGGGTTATATTTTTCTGCATCTTTTCATACTTGGTAATTTTTGATTGGATGCCATTTTTTTTTCTCATGTCTTTTTCTGTGGTTGACTTCTAGTTTCATGATGTCATAAAAGATGCTTGAAATAATTTACATACTCTGAAATTTGTTGAAGCTTGTTTTGTGCCCTAGTATGTGATCATTCCTAGAATGTTCCATGTGCATTTGAAAAGAATGTTTATTCTGCTTTTTTGGATGCAATGTCCTGAGAAATATCAATTATGTCTAACTGTCATTTAGGATCTCTGTTGCCTCATTGATTTTCTGTCTATTGATGTGAGTGGGGTGTTAGAGACTCCTACTACTATTGTATTCCTATCAATTTCTCCCTTTATGTCTGTTAGTATTTGTTTTATGTATCTAGGTGCTCCTATATTGGGTGCATATATGTTGACCAGTGTATTATCCTCTTCTTGTATTGATCCTTTTACCATTATATAGTGTCCTTCTTTATCTTGCTTTATGACCTTTGTTTTAATGTCTATTTCATCTGATACAAGTATTGTGACCCCCACTTTCTTGTCATTTCCGTTTGCATGAAATATGTTTTTCCATTCCCTTTATTTCAATCTATGTGTGTCCTTTGCCTTAAAGTGGGTCTCTTGTAGGTGACATATCGTAGGCTCTTACTTTTTAATTTCTTTATACAATCTACCACTCTATGTCTTTTGATTGGAGCATTTAGTCCATTGACATTTAAGGTAATTATTGATGGATATGTATTTATTGCCATTTTAAACCTTGTTTACCAGTTGATTTTGTATTTCTTCGTTTCTTTTTGTTTTTCCTTTTGTGGTTTGATGATTTTATCTTTTATTATGCTTGTGTTCTCTTCTTTTTGGCTTTTGTGAATCTATTGTATGTTTTTGATTTGTGGTCACCCTGTTTTTCAAGTATGTTAACCCATTACTATATCTACTTGTTTTAGACTAAGAGTCATATAGGCTGAAACACATTCTAAAAAAAAAAAAAAAAAAATCTACATTTTCTTACTCTCTTCCCCCTCATTTTATAACTTTGATTTCCTCTTTTACATCCTCATGTTTATCCTTTTTCTGTTCATTTTGGTTATCATCACTTTCACAGAAATTTTTTTGATTAAAAAGAAAATCCATATACTGACTTATTTAAGTGATTTACTTTCCAACTCTGTTTTTCTCTTTCCTATAGATTCTTGCTTCTTTTCTATTTTGAGAAGGTCTTTTAATATTTTTTTTTAGGATAGGTTTAGTATTGCTGTATTCCTTTAGTTTTTGCTTGTCTGGGAAATTCTTTATCTCTCCTTCTACTCTAAATGATAATCTTGCTGGGTAGAGTATCCTAGGTTGCAAATTTTTCCCTTTCAGGATTTTGAATATCTCTTACCACTCCCTTCTGTGGGTGCCAGACATTTTAAATTTTACTTCATTGCTTGCTAGGTTTATTTGTATTCCTTTAAATATTATTGAGCTTTATTCTGTGACTCATTGTTTTTGGAAACAGTTTGGTTTTTGAGTTTTGTTTTAAAGATTTGTTAGGTTGGATTGAAGCAGTGCTCAGTGTAAGACCAATTTTCCTCAACACTGTATTATGCAGTATTACTGTCTAATACTGAGTTCAAGACTCTTTTGATTATTTTACCAAATTCTCCATGAATCATGAGACTTTCTAGTTTGGGTGCTGGGAATAGGTACTATATTCTCATCTCTGTGTGGGTGACTAGCACTGTGACCTCTAATCCACTCAGGTGATTCTCTTGGCCTTGGGTAATCTCCTCACACAGAAGCACTAATAAGTATTTCAGTTGAATATTCAAGGGGGACACTCTGCAGAGCTTCAGAATTCTCTCTCTGTGGACTTCCTCTTTTACAGGACTCCTTCGTATGAACTCTAGTTACCTTGTTTTCCTCAATTCTCAGCTCCATCTCCTTAAATTGGAATCTTCTAGGCTCTATCTAGATTCACTTTCTGGGCATCACAGCCTAGAATCCTTTCATAGCATTAAGCTGGTGCAATTGGATGGTTTACCTTGTCTAGTGGCCACTGTTTTTTTATTGATGACGTCCCATATCATGAACAGTGTTGTTTCTTTTAAAAATTATTTCAGATAGGAGGGTTAATCTGGTCCTTAGTACTTAATTTTGTTTGGGAGCTAAAGTTCACTGATTGATAAATATACATTTTTTTTGAAATAAATTTCAGAGAACTGCCTGAGTGACATACAGAACAGTGGTGGGGAGCTTCTGTTGTGCAGTTTTAGAAGTGAGAAAATGAGATTATGGAGTTTCATGACTGAAGGCATTACATATGATATGGTGGTATTGGAAGTCAAATAATGCAGGAGGCAAGAAACTTAAGAAAGACTTTTCTGTTAAGACTTATAAGATACAAATAATGTCATGTACTGTTGTATATATGGCAGTGAATAAAATGACAAAGTCCCTTCCTTCATTAAACTTCATCCCAGTTTGCATGAGATCAAGTTTTGAGTACCTAATGTAGTATTTTTATATTCATTTAATTGAGATGCATTAGGGTAGATGATGTAATCCAAAATATACACAACATATGATATGTTACCTCGTAGCCTTATACTTCCTTTGTTATAGCACTTGTTACATTATAATTGGCAATTTATTCATCTCTTCCTCTAACCAGTCTGTGAGCATCTCTATATCAGGACTAGGGTGTTTTATTTAGTCTTTTAACCCCATTTTGTACATAATGCAGAGCACATAGCAGGTACTAATGAGTGAATAAATGAATTGATAAATGAACGGTGCAAATTTTCTGTACTAGGGTTGATTGTCAAGGGAGTTATTTTGGATAAATGGGCCTTCTGACCACTGCCCTAATACACATCAGTCAAAATGGCCAACACATTTATTCTCAAGCACAACTGAGATTGGTATGTAATAATAACAATAGGTTAAGTGCTCAGTACATTTTTTCTAAAGTTTTAATACTAATCTTCTATGACAACTTCAAGTTTTTTTGCCTTCAAATTTAAACAAATGAGCAGCAGTACTCCCTAAATTCAAAGAAGTGAGAAGGTAGTCATGTATCCACTTGAGTATTACTCAGTACGTACTTCACAATATGACAAATGCAGTTCTGTGATCGTCAACGTAAAGAGAAAAAAAACAAGAGGCAGCAGACAATTGTGGCTGATGTCCACAGCAGCAGGATCTTTGTATGTGTCTCTAGGATCTAGAAAAATGCCTAGAAATGAATGAAGAGATGAATGAACAACATCCTTCTCAAGGGTAATTCACTATCAGCAAAATGACTCTGGGAGCATAGCTGAAAAAAAGAAATAGGTGACTTCATTTTCAAATATCTATACCTGATGAGGATGGCATTATTATGGTTTATGAAGAGAATTTCCATTTCTCAAAGGGTTTCTTCTAAAGCTGCCTCTTCAAAAAAGCAGATATTTTCTAATCAAATGGCCTTTGCCCACTGCAGAAAATGGGCGAGCAGATTGCTTTTTAGAATATTTGTGGAATATAAGGTTTTAGCTTTATATTCAAGTTATTCAAGCCATGATTCAATACCCTGAATTCCAATCAAGTTTGTAAAATGAGATGTCAGATTGAAACCTCTGTCAGGTTTTAACTTGCTTCTCAGAAGATATTTCTATGTAATCAGCAGAACAGTAAAAGGGCACACAGGGGAAGAGAAGAAAAAAAGCCATGCACAAAGATAATGTGGTAAAGTTGTGCATAAATTATAGGGCTTTAATGATATTTTATAATTAAAAATTTGGCCAAACATTTGATAAGACATCATATATAATTATGAAAAGGTGAAATATCAGAAAAGAATCCACTGAAGATGCCCAAATCAGACTTGTTGAGTTATTTATTTCCAGACTCTGCTTATCTCGCATACCAAAAAAAAAAAAAAAAAAAAAAAAAAAAAAATCCTCTTGGCAATCAGACAGAGCACTGCCTGCCCCCTGGGTACCTTTACAGAGGATAAAAAAAAGCTGGCCATTTAAAAAAAAAAAAAAAAAAAAAAAAAAAAAAGCTGAGTGGGAAAAAAAGGAGATTAGTAGATTCTAATTGCTTACCATGCAAGCCCTGTCGATTAGTTTGCAACTGCTGATAACGGCACAAAAATGTGCACTAGAGCTGTGAGATATTCCGTGAGACTGCTACAATGTCTTTTCCTGGCATTAATCGTAAATGCAGAAATTCACATTCAATCAGATTTGCAAGTAATTTTTTCCCATAATCGTTCTTTAGCTAAGTTAATCATGTCTGTCCAGGTTGTGTGCAGTTGAGGCAATTATTCAAAGAATCTTGGTCTTAAAAAATCACTTTGACCTGTAATGTTCATATTTCTGAATGAACACTTTCAATTTTTGCCTGAATTATCTACTGTTGAGTCAAATTTCCGTTTTATTTTTTTTGTATGAGGACACATTTTTGAGTGCCTAATGTATTATTTTTTGCATTCATCAATTAGAGATGTTATATTTAATTAGGAATTTCTTTTAACAACTGGATTTAGAAAGGTTCCAACCACACTGAAATTAAATTTTAACTGTTACATTCAAAAGATCTATCTTAGATTATTATGGTTGTGATGCTCCTAACTAGAAGATTCTAGGTTTGAAAGAATCAGTAAAGTTAAGATTTGAAATAGAGTAAAAGAAGAAATGGGGCACCATTTCTTCTCTGAAGGGCATTAAGTGATTTTCTCTATTTTGGAATGGGTGACAACTACTCCAACCAATCATTGGACCACTGGACCCTTTCAGAGGTTCTTGGAAGAGAAGAGGTGAAGAGAAAAGGGAGGGACTAGGTGTTCCTTCTGCCTTTCTCCTCCATATCCAAACTTGGATTAGGTGAAAAACATTAGCTGTATTTACAGAAACAAATAGCTTTATTAGTCATTATTGAATTAACCAATCAGATCAGTATAGTAAAGCTATAATAAATTCAATAAACATTTCAGTCATCTAATGACTTTTCATATTTTATTTTATTTTTTTAATTAATTTATTTTTTTGTGGCCTCTCCTGTTGCGGAGCACAGGCTCCGGACATGCAGGCTTAGCGGCTATGGCTCACAGGCCCAGCCGCTCCGTGGCATGTGGGATCTTCCCAGACTGGGGCACGAACCTGTGTCCCCTGCATCGGCAGGCGGACTCTCAACCACTGCGCCACCCGGGAAGCCCGTCATATTTTATTTGACTAAACTAACTCTTAGAATCCAAGACACTAGTCTTTAAAAAGCTTAGAGAATATCTAGTACAAACTTCCCATTTTACGTTAGGAAATTAAAACTCAAAAAGATCAATTATCTAACCTATTAGTAAAAGCCCAAGAATTCATTGTTTTTATTCTCAATTAGGTCAGAATTGAAATGGCCTTGGTATAGGATATAACAACTAGATTTGAGATATTTAAAGCACATTTTTTTCCCCATATCTATCAGTCTTAGTCTTTTCTCCCCACCAGAGAATGTTTACTTCCAACAGCCTATGTATGGCCCAAATGGATACCAGATAGTACTTCTCTACATCACTTTTAATTATCATAGGTGGAGGCTCCAGATCTTGTCTCCCTATTAGGCTATACCCAGTATGAATGATGAGACGAAGTTCCCAGGCAAAGTTTACTTCTTGCCATGGGAAACAATTTTCATGAACCCAGATTTTAGGATTCAGTCAAGCCAATTAGAATTAGACTATAATCATGCTAGATTAATCATTCTAATTAAAATCATGCTAGATAAATGATAAGGCAGCATTTACCAAACCTACATCGTCATAAGAATCACCTGGAGTACTTGTTAGAAATACAGATTCCCTCTCTGCAGATTCAGACTCATTAGGTCTGATGTGATAGATTAGGCAACGTTGGAAAACACTAGAATAAGGTCTGTGGGCTAGCACAGGCAAGGCAGGTACAATAGAGCTTAGATGGCTGTACCAGGGGAGAAAAAACTTAAGAGGAAGATCAGAGATAGTTCAGACATAGAGGCAGATGTCTTTGGTCGTATTAGTTAGAGTGTGCTTAAAAGTTGAGGTCATTGAGTGACATTAGTGGCTCTGAGGAAAGGCTGAATGCTCTAGAATTACCTAGCTGATGCTTCCTCTAGAACTGCATAATTAGTTGAAGTTTATTTTGTTATGTTAAATTAAAAGACCCCATGGTTCTTGATATCCCCAGTGTCTGGCATCACTGTCACTTGATAAAGATTGCTGGAATTAAAACAAAATAGATTCCATAGGGATATGAAGAAAACTTATACAGAGGAATTCTTTCCATTAAAGATGATTTTAAAATCTGCCTTTTAAAAATCATTGGCTGAGATTGTAAATGTACAAATCATTGGCTGAGATTGTAAATGTACAAATATCTCTTTAACAATGGTGGGACAACTTCATTCTCCTGAGTGCTCTAGCCTTTGAATCTTCTGGAAAAGCAATGGAAAGGTGTTTATGCCCTCAGATGACCTGGAGAGCTGTTCAATTCTGGCTTAATTCTCATCAACACCACATGGCTTATCCTCTAAGAATTTTTCTTTCCTGGTGGAAAGGATCTTGTAAGTTATTTTTCCTCTTTGGGCCTGTGTTTTCTCATTGTAATATACCAATAATAACTACCTCAACAAGTTCTTGTGAGAAGAAAATGAATTGTTAATGTAATGTGCTCAGAAGAGTGCCTGGCAACAAGTGCTAAATAAATGTGAGTTATTATTATTATTGTCACTTCAGAAGGAGAGTAGTTATGATGCTGGGGGTAGAAAGAAAAGAATCATTGAACTATGTGGAAGATTGAGGACAATGATGACCCCAATTTTTCTACCTTTTCCATGCCCTCTGCAATGTGTCTTTGCAACTCCTACTATCAAGAGATGGAATATATTTTCCCACTCCTTGGGTCTGGGCTGATCTGTGACTTCCTTAGGCCAACAGAATGCAGTAGAAGGGAAGGTATGCCAGTTCCACGCCTAGCCCTCTAGAAGCATTGTGCAATTCCACTCTGTGTCTTGGGCCTTTACTCTGCCATGAGAAAAAGCCCAGGCTAGCCTGCTGGAAGGTGAGAGGCTGCATGAAATGAAGATAAGTCATCTCAGCTGAGGCCATTCTAGATCAGGTAAGATCAGAAAAACTGTCCTTTTGAGCCCAGTTGAAATTACTGAACTGCAGAATTGTGAGCTAAATAAATGGTTGTCATTTTAAGCTTTTAGATTTTGAGGGTGGTTGTTTAATGCAAAAATAACTACTTGATATCTTGCAATTAAAGATGAGGGACAGATGTCAAGTGATAAATGTTGGCTTATTTGCTACTCTAAGCCAACTACTAGCGGCTGGTTAATACTATAAAACATATTATCATAGAATTTTAAACTTGGTATAGACTTTAAAGATATCTTGGTATAAACTCCTTAGTTTACAAATGAAGAAACGAACTCAAAGAGGTAAAGTGATTTGTAAAAGGTCATTCATTTAAGTAATTGTAAAGCTAGGTTTGCAAAATGCTAGGAGAATAATAAAAAAGAATGAGGACAAATGCATATCGATTTTGGAAGCAAAGTAAAGGAACGTGCTCAGGAACTTCTTACGAAAGTGAAGAGAATGTGACTATGGAAAGCTTAGGAGAGCAGTTCTGCATGACTGAGGTATTTTGCATCATTACCAGTAGATATGTGCCTATCAAGTCTCTCCACCCAAATAGTCTCAATGTTGGATGAGAATTAACTCACCCTCTAAGATCTGTGGGCATAACCAGAGGCTACTGGCTTGGAGGACCAAATTTCCTTTAAGTTTGTAAAATATTCATATACTCTATCACATAGTATAGATTGTTTATATAAATACATATTTTTCTCCTATAAAATTTCATGATAAACTGACTCTGCAGAAAGATGAGTCCTATTTGTTTTTGTTTATGCCCTGGAATATGACCTCTCCTGTTGGAAAAGCACATTAAATTAAGGTGGTCAAGCAAAAAAAAAAAAAAAAAATTCTATATACTGTTGACACAGTAAAGGATAAAAATTCACAAGGCCTCTGGTTCTCTCTTTGGGGTACCTCATTGTTAAGTCCTATTTCACCCCTCTATAAATATTTATTGAGCACCTTCTATGTTCCAGATACTGTTTTAGGTCTTGGAGATTTTTTAAAACAAAGATATACTATTCCAATTGTGACTCAAGCCAAAAACATTAGCTTTCTTATAGCATAACCAGGGACACAAGAGGCATCACCATAGAAGGTGCAAAAGAAGAAGCTCTCATGATAGATCTCATGATCTATCCAAAGGTAGCCAAAAGCAAGAAAGACTTAGACAAACCAACCCTGAGAACTGGCAATGGTAAGACACCAGCGGTGAATGCAGTGCAACCCATCTACTTGCTCTTGGCCTCCACCCCACCTCCCTGACAGGTGGCTGCCTGCAGTTGCAGGTATGACAACCTGCATGCCCTGGCAGGAGGAAAGCCAAACTCTCAGGGCACAGAACTAGACAAAGAAGAAAGCAATAGCTGTCCCTGGGAGGGAAATGATCAATAATCAGTTCCTCAGAACCAAATTCACATGAGTAAAAATCCAAATAACTAATTTCTACAAATGTTTTTCACTTGTTAATCGAAACTTGGAAAAGATAAGACAAAGAGACATTTACCACCCTCATTTGATTGCACCCTGCAGATAGAAATCTGGGAGGCTGACTTTGGTAAGAATTTTTACATTCGGCCAGCTTTGTCAGGGGTCTTGGATTTCAGCTACAGTCTCCAGAGTAAGTGGGGTGTCCCAGCTAGCCCATTCTCATTGCTAGAAGTCTAGGGGAGGAAAAAGGTCTTTTCCTCTATCCACTTTAAGTTCCTTGGCTGGGGCCCTGATAATCGGGCCAAAGACAGATTAACAAGTGAAAAACAAAGAGAAGGTTATCAATGTGCACTGTGCATGTACACATGAGACTACCCAAAGATGAGCAACCCAAAATGTGGTTAGAATCTGGATTTTTATACCATCTTAGGTAAGATAAAGGGATAAAGGGCTTCTGAGAGAGGCTAGTTAGGGGAAGGCGGCCAGAAAAATATGGTAAACAAGAGTTGTTTAATAAAGTTTGTTAACCAGTTTTTTTTGGTGCCTTCTCCATTCACAAGAGTTAAAAGAGTCCTCCTCTTTCTGGTATAGGAAAATAAGACACCTTATTTACAAATGTAAGTTTCCTTCATAAATGTAAATTTCCTTTACAAAAGGGAATCTTGTGCCCTGGTTTTAGAGCTTTTCCTGGGTGTTCAGGTTCTACTGGCCTTTAGCTCAAAGAAGCATATTTTGGGGTGATTATTCTGGCATCATTCAAGATAGAGCAGAAATAAACCAAAACCTCCTGCTCTCAAGGGGTATATTAATTTCCTGCTGTTAATTACCACACACTTAGTGACTAAAACAACACAAACTTATTATCTTATGTTTCTGGAGGTTGGAAGTCTAAATTGGTTTTACAGAGTCGCTTTCCTTCTGAAGCCTCTAGGAGAGAATGTTTCCTTGACTTTTCCAGCTTTCATTTTTATTTATTTATTTATTGACTCTAACCAAGTTGTAGACTTTACTTCAATATTTCTTTTTAAAAAATTTTTTATTGGAGTATAGTTGATTTACAATGTTGTGTTAGTTTCAGGTGTAGAGCAAAGTGAATCAGTTATACATATATCCACTCTTTTTTAGATTCTTTTCCCATATAGGCCATTACAGACTATTGAGTAGAGTTCCCTGTGCTATACAGTAGATCCTTATTAGTTATCTATTTTATATATAGTAGTGTGTATAAGTCAATCCCAATCTCCCAATTTATTCCTCTCTGCCCTTACCCCCTGGTAACCATAAATTTGTATTCTACATCTGTAACTCTATTTCTGTTTTGTAAATAAGTTCATTTGTACCCTTTTTTTAGATTCCATAATATAGAAGTGATATCATGTAATATTTGTCTTTCTCTGTCTGACTTACTTCATTCAGTATGACAATCTCTAGGTCCATCCATGTTGCTGCAAATGGCATTACTTTGTTCTTTTTTATGGCCGAGTAATATTACATTGTATATATGTACCACATCTTCTTTATCCATTTATCTGCTGATGGATATTTAGGTTACTTCCATGTCCTGGCTATTGTCAATAGTGCTGCAATGAACACTGGGGTGCATGAATCTTTTTGAATTATGGTTTTCTCCAGATATATGCCCAGGAGTGGGATTGCTGGATCATATGGTAGCTCTATTTTTAGTTTTTTAAGGAACCTCCATACTGTTCTCTGGAAAGGCTGTACAAATTTACATTCCCAACAACAGTCCCTTTTCTCCACACCCTCTCCAGCATTATTGTTTGTAGATTTTTCTGATGATGGCCATTCTGGCCAGTGTGAGGTGATACCTCATTGTAGTTTTGTTTTGCATTTCTCTAATAATTAGTGATGTTAAGCATCTTTTCATGTGTTTTTTTGACCATCTGTATGTCTTCTTTGGAGAAATGTCTATCTAGAATTTCTGCCCATTTTTAAATTGTGTTGTCTGCTTTTTTTTTGATATTGAGCTGCATGAGCTCTTTGTATATTTTTGAGATTAATCCCTTGTTGGTTGCTTCATTTGCAAATATTTTCTCCCATTCTGAGGGTTGTCTTTTCATTTTGTTTATGGTTTCCTTTGCTGTGCAAAAGATTTTAAGTTTAATTAGGTCCCATTTGTTTATTTTTGTTTTTATTTTCATTACTCTAGGAGGTGGATCGAGAAAGATCTTGCTGCGATTTATGTCAAAGGGTGTTCTGCATATGTTTTCCTCTAAGAGTTTTACATTTAGGTCTTTAGTCCATTTTGAGTTTATTTTTGTGTATGGTGTTACAGAGTGTTCTAATTCGATTTGTTTACACTTAGCTATCCAGTTTTCCCAGCACCACTTATTGAAGAGACTTTCTTTTCTCCATTGTATAGTCTTGCCCCCTTTGTCATAGATTAGGTGACCACAGGTGTGTGTGTTTATCTCTGGACTTTCTATCCTGTTCCATTGATCAATATTTCCATTTTTGTGCCAGTATCATACTTTCTTGATGACTGTAGCTTTGTAGTATAGTCTGAAGTCAGGGAGCCTGATTCCTTCATCTCCTTTTTCTTTCTCAAGATTGCTTTGGCTATTTGGGGCCTTTTGTGTTTCCATACAAATTGTAAAATTTTTGTTCTAATTCTGTGAAAAATGCCATTGCTAATTTGATAGGGATTGCATTGAATCTGTAGATTGCTTTGGGTAGTCATTTTCACAATATTGATTCTTCCAATCCAAGAACATGGTATACCTCCCCATCTGTTTGTGTCATCTTTTATTTCTTTCATCAGTATCTTATAGTTTTCTGAGTACAGGTCTTTCACCTCCTTCAGTAGGTTTATTCCTAGGCATTTTACTCTTTTTGATGTGATGGTAAATGGGATTGTTTCCTTAATTTCTCTTTCTGATCTTTCATTCTTAGTGTATAGGAATGTAAGAGATTTCTGTGTGTAATTTTGTATCCTGCAACTTTACCAAATACATTGATGAGCTCTAGTAGTTTTCTGGTAGCATCTTTAGGATTTTCTATGTATAGTATCATGTCATCTGCAAACAGTGACAGTTTTACTTCTTTTCCAATTTGGTTTCCTTTTATTTCTTTTTCTTCTCTGAAAGTTATTCTGGGACCATTCAAGATGATAGAGCAGCAATAAACCAAAAACTTCTGCTCTCAAGGAGCATATTAATTTCCTGCTGTTAATTACCACATACTTAGTGACTAAAGAACACAAACTTATTGTCTTATGTTTCTGGAGGTCAGAAGTCTAAACTAGTTTCACAGAGTTGCTTTTCTTCTGAAGCCTCTAGCAGAGAATGTTTCCTTGACTTTTCCAGCTTTTAGAGACCACCTATATTCATTGGCTTGTGGCTTTTCCTGTATCTTGAAGCCAGCAGCACAGCATTTTCTCTGTCTTCTGCTTCCATGTTCACATCTCTCTCTGTTTCTGATCTTCCTATGTTTTTCTTATAAGGACCTTTGTGATTATATTGGGTTTACACAGATGATCCAGATAATCCAGGGTAATCCCTCTATCCCAAGATCCTTATTTCAATCATATTTGCAAAGTATATATATATATATATATATATATATATATATATATATATATATATATATATATATATTATATATAAT
>NW_006787464.1:4203043-4255057 GCF_000442215.2 Lipotes vexillifer
TATATATATATATATATATATATATATATATATATATATATATATATATTTATCATATAAGGCATTATAATCTCAGGTTTTGGCTGGCATTAGGGAACTTATCTGGGGGCCTGTTATTCAACCTAACACAAGAAGTCACATTTTAGTAAAGTTCACCTTTATAGAATAAAGTCCACGTTCTTGAATGTGTGTCAGATAAATTTTTATGATGTTCAGGAAGGATACAAGATGGCAAAGTATAAGGACTTGAGCTTACCTCCTCTCATGAAAATACTTAAATAACAAATAACAGCTGAACAACCATCAACAAAAAAGACTGGAACCTACCAAAAAAGATATTCGACATCCAAAGACAAAGAAGAAGTCACAATGAGATGGTAGGAGGGGCGCTTTTGTGATGTAATCAAATCCCATACCTGCTGGGTGGGTGACCCACAAAGTGGAAAAGAATTATATTGCGGAGTTTCTCCCACAGGAGTGAGAGTTCTGAGCCCCATGTCAGGCTCCCCAGCTGGGGGCCTGATATTGGGAGGAGAAGCCCCCAGAGCATTTGGCTTTGAAGGCCAGCAGAGCTTGAGTGCAGAAGCTCCACAGGACTAGGGGAAACAGAGACCTCACAATTGGAGGGTGCACACAAGGTTTCATGTGCACTGGGACCTATGGCAAAGTAGTGACTCCATAGGAACCTGGGCCAGACTTACCTCTGGGTCTTGGAGAGTCTCCTGGGGAGGTGAGGGTCAGATCTGACTCACTGTTGGGGCAAGGACACTGGTGGTGGAGTTCCCCGGGAATATTCATCAGCATGAGCTCTCCTGGAGGTTGCTATTTTGGCACTGAGACCTGGCCCTACCCAACTGCCTGCAGGTTCCAGTGCTGGGACGCCTCAGGCCAAACAACCAATAGGGTGGGAACACAGCCCCACCCATCAGCAGACAGGCTGCCTAATGTTTCCTGAGCCTACAGCAGCCTCTAAACACACCCCCTGACACAGCCCTGCCCACCAGAGAGACAAGACCCAGCTCTACCCACCAGCGGGCAGGCACCAGTCTCTCCCACCAGGAAGCTTGCACAAGCCCCTGGACCAACCTCACCCACCAGAGGGCAGACAGCAGAAGCAATCCTACAGCCTGTGGAACAGAGACCACAAAGACAGAAAGTTAGACAAAATGAGATGGCACAGAAATATGTTCCAGATGTAGGAACAAGATAAAACCCCAGAAGAACAACTAAGTGAAGTGGAGGTAGGCAATTCACCTGAAAAAGAATTCAGAGTAATGATAGTAAAGATGATCCAAGATCTTGGAAAAAGAATGGAGGCAACGATCGAGAAGATGCAAGAAATGTTTAACAAAGAGCTAGAAGACTTAAAGAACAAACAAACAGAGATGAACAATACAATAACTGAAATGAAAAATACACTAGAAGGAATCAATAGCAGAATAAACAAGGCAGAACAAATAAGTGAGCTGGAAGACAGACTGGTGGAAATCACTGCTGCAGAACAGAATAAAGGGGGAAAAAAAATGAAAGTTTTACGATGTTCTTCCCAGCAGTATCTCCCCGCCTCAAATACATAGCTCAGCAATCCTGATCTGCTTCTATTACCCTTCCCTCAAGAACACATCTTCTATATCTCACCTGCTGTGATTTGCCTCTGTCTACACTACCCTAGCCCTCCCATACCCTGTCCCTACATCCATTAACCCTCTGCCTGGCAAAACCCTCATCCAATACATCACCTTACCAGTGAAATGGTGCCCCTTGCATTTACTAGCAAAAGATCTTCGCCGGCCTCTACTGTGGATTTGATCACACTATATTAGAACTATCTGTTTATGTGTTGTTTGTCTTGTTCCATTAGTTGAAAGCTCCTTGAGAGTAGGGAGTGTAGCATTCATTTTTTCTAGCTTCATGACTTAGCATAGTACTTGGCACACAATAAGAGCTTAAGAAGTGTCAAATAAATGAAATCACTGAAATTGTTTAATAATTATGAGAGGAAGGAGGGAGGGAAAAATTGAAGGAGTTTTTATCTTGAGTTGTTAAGAAAGTTTGGTAAAGAGCAGCTTTCTTTGCTGAGCCTAGAAAAGGAATAGCAGACAGGGGAAAGATGAGATATACATGACTCACAGGCAGTGATGATAATAAGAGCCGGAGGCACTGAAGCTTCAGGGCTGCTCCTCTCAGTTGGGGTGCTTTTGATGTGTGCCTGCTTTGATCTCTGCTGTGCAGCTATGGCCCAGGATATTCTGGAATGAAGAAAAACTACTTACTGTTTCCTGTTTCCAAGATCCAGAGTGTGTTAGAAAATAGGCACTTGGGGAAGGGGTTGGTTTTTCCGGTGACAAAATAAAATCATTTCCCAAAGGTAAACGGTCTCTCCCACATGGTTGAGAGCTGAAGCAGATGAAAAGAGGATGCACAGAGAGGACATTGCAGTGTGCAGAAGAGAAAAGCTGAATGCAACATAAAAGCAGAGACAAGATAAAATAGAAAAATGCAAAAGGGCAGCAGCACATGGGTGAGGTCAGCTAAGCTGTACTAGTAATGGACACAATGGGACACTGGACCACACATGGACGGATTTTGCCAGCCTCTTGGAAAACACATGCATGGGAACACAGGTAATGACATTCCAGCACCTTATACTAAGGAAAAGGACAACACAGCTAGCAGATCATGACTGAGGGCAAAGAGACACAGACATACACTGCTACCTCTTTGTGTATGGGAGGCCAAATAGAACTCCCATTTTTGTAGTTTATTTTTAGAAGCATAACTTCTGTTATGAATTATGCCCAAGTTAAATCATCCTTATTAAATTTGTCTGAGATGTGGATTCAGTTATTCTCAAAAACTGATTTTTGAAATAGAGCTTCCATTTTAGAAACTTTCTAAATTTGTATAATAGTCAGATTCTATTCACCATCTCAAACTAACCTAGTGTAAATGTCCGGCAACTTTAATCTCCCCAGATTGGTAGAGAGAGAAAGGAGATATTATGAACTCTCAAAAAAAAAAAAAAAAAAAAAAAAAAAGGAGCAGGTGCAATAAAGTTTGATCTAAGTATTGTTAGAAGGAAAATCAAGCCTTATAATGCCACACATATTAAACAGTTTAGGGATTAAAAATACCTAAGCAAATATCTGATGGATTTGATTAAAAAAGGAAGCAATTTCCAGAATATGTGTATTTTAGGGTTAATTGTCAGAGACCCCAAATCCGGGTATTTGATGAGATACATCAGTGGAGGTCAAAGTCATTAAAGTTCTTCTACAAAGGCCTAAATTACATGATTTAACACACCAGACAGCAGAGACCTTGTTTGTTTTATTCCCCACTAGAAGAGTTCCAGCACACTGTGGATACTCAACAAACAGTTGATGGAACAAGAATAAGTATAGAGAAACTGAAGCACTGAATCTATAAAATTTGTGCTTGTGAATGGGGATAACAACTGGCATGAAAATCATGATTTTCCAAAGACCTGTAAGTCTCTGAGGCTTGGGCTTCTGTAGTTTAGTCCTAGGAGAGAGTTAATATTAATAGTTACATTTTTTGGAGTTAATATTAGTAGTTACATTTTTTTGAGTTCCATCCTATAACAGATATTGAGCTAGACAACTTAGATACATTGTTCCTAATCCTCAGAATAACTTCCCAAGTTACATAATATTATCTGTTTTATAGATGGGGATATAGGCTGTGAAAAGTTAAACAACTTTCCCAAAGTTACATAGCTATTAAATGGCAGAGCAGTAACTCAAATCCACATCTGACTGCTAGTCAATGTGTTTTACTTATATCAAACTGTCTCTAAGAATGTATATATTTTGAAAAATTTTATTCCTTGTAATAAAATTAGTGTATGTTCATGAGAATAAATTTGAAAAATACAGAAATGTATAGGAGAAATAAAAAGTCAGCCATGATACCTCCACTCTTTTGTAAACATATGGCAATACAATTGATTCTCATTATTTGCAGTGATGTTTCTATAAAGTCGCCACAAACACTGAAATAGCAAATCCTGAACCGTTGCTCCTACGGGAATTACAGGGTTAGGTTCTTTCGAGCCTTTGGTCATAACATTTTCAGGAACTGACTAATCTATAACCTTGTTTTATGTATGTTTCTGTTCAAAACCACATTATTTAATATGTATTGTTGATTCACTAACATTTAACTCACAGCCAACAGCACTGTAACTCATGCCTGAGTGAAGCTTATCTAACACATACATTTGCTTGTCAGGAACATCACCACCTTGTTATGCTTATGCTTAGGAATATAAAAGGCAGCACTTCAGCACTATGCTTGGGGTTCAATTTAAACAGCGAAATCACCTATAAAAAGCACAAAAATAAGAAAAACACGGCACTACATAGACTGCAAAGAGGACACTTGTTCATAGCATGAGAGCTAAAACAAGAAGGTAGAGCCTCATCTTGCTCAACCTCAGCTGGAAGCATGCGTGTCAGGTGATTCAAATCATAGTCTACTACATAATCACAGAGCTAGCAGTTGGATAATATGTCAGCCTCTGCATCCTGAGAGGAGAGATCTTAGGCAGTTCATTCTATTCTTATCAATTTTGAAGAAAATTGTATACAGGTTCCCTTGAAAGTATATATCAATATTACAATTTCAGAGAAAGTTTATTCAAAATCTGAATTGCTCAGGTTAGCCTTCTCCTTTCTGTCTTGTTTCATTTAGAAGCAAAGATTTTTGGAGGTGGGGGTGAGGAGACCAAATTATCATTCTTCTTTTTTTTTTAGCTGTGCCTTGCAGCATGTGGGATCTTAGCTCCCCAACCAGGGATCAAACTCGTGCCCACTGCATTGGGAGGGTGGAGTCTTAACCACTGGAATGCCAGGGAAGTCCCTATGATTCATTTTTAATACAAGGATAATCTCAGACATTTTCCTTTTCCAAATGTTTATATTTATTACTGTTTTATTTTGGAAAAAGCAATGTTGTACATGATAGAAATTAAAACAGTTCCAAGGGTATACACATTAAAAGAATAAGACTCCTTCATATCCCCAAAATTCAGCAATCACTGTTTATCATTTCTTGTAAATACCTTGCAGAAATACTCTATGCAGCTTCTAACATATATCTACATTTAAATTTTAAAAGACATAAGAATGAAAAGACATACAGGACAGGATGGATAATAAGTATCCCAGTAAAACTGTTCCTTCAAGCTCCACTTTATCCAAAAAGGTAATGATATATTTTATAACTCTCAAATGCACTGTGTACAAAGGCAATAAATGGTCTTGAGATTTTTGTTTTGTTTTAATTTTAAGGGAAAGGGAACTATTATCAATTGGAGGCATACTGTATGCACACTTGTGCTAGGCACTTTATACATTTTATCTATTTTGAGCTCTCAAAGATGTCATGAAGGAAGTATTATCCGCATTTTACTAATAAAAAACCTGCATCTCAAAGAAATAAATTTTTTAATATCACACAGCTGACAACTAATATAAACACAATTAGAACTCAGTTCTGCCTGATTCCAATACCTACACTCATTCTATATATATTCTAGATCTTACACATTATGTTTAATATTTGAATTATAAATATGGATATGACAGTTGATATTAGCTCAGTGGTTTCAAAATCCCTAATGAGGATCTGTACCTATAAGTTCACCCTTCTGCAGTCTGTGATTAATACCATTTTGTACTTGACATTATAAAGCCATAAATATTCAGTAGAGTCAAATCCCTTTTAAAGAGAATATCAGAGACTAAAAAGAACTGCAACAGAGGAGGCCTGCAGATGGCACTCCTGCCCATAAGTCATCCAAATCTAATTTACTAATAGTTTTTTTAAAAAATAAATACACAGTCATTTTAAGAATTATATAACACTGATTCCAAAAGTTAAACTTCCACCAACATCTGTGATTTATAAATTGTGTAATTCCTTCCAATTTATGATTTGATGTTGAAATTTAATTTTCTGTTTAATGAACTTAATAGCAATGCTTAATAGCCCTACAGACTAGCAATAGGTGGAACATAAATCTGAGTGGAGGGGATACATGAATATTAAGCTGGGGAAGAGAAAGACATTTGGACTCTTTGCTTTAGCATAAAGTACTGCCTGACAAATCAGGTCACTTAATTGTGAGGAGACAGGTTGAAACTGCTAAATCTAAAGATGGATGCAGTCTTTAGAACTTCCAAGATATAAATCAGAAAGCTGATCAAAACCCCAAAATACAAAAGTCTAAGACACTGTACATAATGAATAAGAATGTAGGTCTTTTCACTGTATTTTTAGCTTCACCATGAACTTTTAAGAAAAATTATTGCTAATCTCTAATCCTAGTCAATCATATAAGCTTTAGAAAAAAAGAGAGCCACTTTGAGTTGTTGAGACACAGAATACTCCAAGATTTCACAGGGTTTTATGTGGTTGATAAGATTATAGGTGATCTAAACTTTCTCATTTCCAAATAATCTATAATAAAGACATTACTTTTTAATAAATCAACAAATAATAAAGTAAAAAATAATCCCAAAACATCAATTCTCATAACCTCTCTCATAGTAACACAATCCCTTTTCTAGTTTGTTCGTTTTAATGCTAGGGATCCTTTGCAGTGAATATGTGGTGTTCTCCATAGAACCCCTCAGTGCTCACTCATTCATTTTCCAGCTGTCAGGAATATTGTCTGCACTCCTCTTTAGGAACTGTGCTTGGTTGAAGGGAAGTGCTTCACCCAAGGTTACACTTCCTCCTGAATCAACCCATATTCAGTGACTGGTTTACATGAAGGTACAAAGGCCCAGCTCCTTTTCTCTATTGTGGACAATTCTGAAGGCCCATCCCAGCTCCACAGCCTGTTCACTGGATCAGTTGAGGCCTCTGTTACAATTCTGTGGTAGTTCAACTTTTTCTTTGGCCCCATCCCCTGCAGCACTTTAAGTATTGCTCCTAAGTGTACCATCCAGTACACAAACATTTGTCTCAATATTATGGGTAACATGACCTCAGGCAGAACTAAGACTAGTCTTAGGAAGCTGACTAAAATAGAATTTTGGATCTGGATCAATCAATGGCTGGCTTGTAATGAGGAGACTATCACTGGTGGTTGGTAGAGTACTGACAGTCCCTGCCAAAATTTTTATTAGTGGTGAATTGGCACCAATTCTCAGCCAAGAAAACAAATCTAAAACAATATCACTTAATTGTCTTCTGGTTTGCAGTTTTTTAAAAGAAGTCTATAATTCTTATTTTTGTTCCTCTATATAAACTGCTTTTTCTCTGCTTTTAAGACTTTCCTCTTTATCACTAGTTTTCAGCAACTTGATTATGTGTGCCTTGCTGCAGATTTATGTTTTTTTTGGGGGCGTTACTTGAGCTTCTGTGGGTTTATGGTCTTTGTCACATTTAGAAAAACTTCAGCCATTATTTTTGGTCAATAACTTTTATGCCCTCCCTTTTTCTTTCTTCTCTCATTTCTCATTTTCTTCTCTCATAGACTCCAATCCACATGTTACTCGGTTATTTTCACATAGATCATTGAGACTCTGTTCTTTGTCATTTTCAGTTTTGCTTCCTTTGTACTTTATTTTGGGTAGTTCCTATTGCTGTTTTCAAGTTCATGAATCTTTTCTTCTGCTGTGTCTAATTGGCTCTTAATTTCATTCCATGTATTTTTCATTTTGGGTATTGTATTTTTAACCTCCAGAATTTCTCTTTGAATCTTTTTTATATCTTTCATTTCTATCACTATATTCCTGATTTTCTTTATATCCTAGAATATATTTATAATGTTTATAATAACTGTTAAAGTGTCTCTAATTTCATTATCTGTCACTTCTGGGTATGTTTCTGTTGATCGCTTTTCCCCCTGGTTATGGATTATATATTTTTTTCTGTTTCTTTGTATGTCTGGTAATTTTTGATTGAATGCTGAACATTGTGAGTTTTACACTGTTAAGTGCTGGGTTTTGTTGTATTTCTTTAAAGTATTGAACTTTGTTCTGGCACACAGGAAGTCACTTGAGGAGCAACTTGAACATTTTCAGGCTGTTTTTAAGATTTATTAGGGTGAATTTATAGCAGTTTTTATTCTAGGGCTAATTTGGCCTCACGACTGAAGCACAACTCTTCTGAAGATGCTACCCAATGTCCCAAGTATTAGAAGTTCTCTATATTTTGGCTGATGGGAATATGAATTATTCCCAGATCCATGAGGTACAGTTATTGTTTGGTTTACTGCTTTCCAGTCTGTCATTCTCATTCTTTCCTTGGCTAGTTTTTTTTTTTTTTTTAGTACTCAACTGACTTACTTTACCGTGCTCCATGCCAATTAGTACTCAACAAAACCTTTAGACCACTGCAGATCTCTGAAAGGTTTTTTTCTTTTCTTCTTCTTCTTCTTCTTCTTTTTTTTTTAAATATCTCTCTCAGTCATCCTGAACTCTGATCTCTAGCTCCTTAATGCAGTGAGACACTGGGCTTTATTTTGGCTGCCCCTCCCTGCACTGTGGCCTGGCAACTGCCTGTAGGCAGTAATCTGGGGGCAATCATAGGACTTACCTCCTTTGTTTTCCTTTTCTCAGGAATCAGTCTTTTATTACCTGTAGTTCGATGCCTAGAAACAGTTGTTGCATATACTTTGGTTTTCTAGTTGCTTATGGAAGGATAAGTTAGAGACCAACTAATGATACAAAAATTGTTTTTACAATGAGCAAAAGTCAAAACTACTTTCAAATGTCTTATACATTCTGCGTTCCCTCAGTACACATTCTGAGAGGTTTTCAGGAGAGTTAAAAACAGCTACTCTGTACATTTCCCCCCACCAGTTCTTAGAAAATAAGATTCTTAGTTAATACAAAAGCTAATTCTGAGATAACAAAAGATTCTTAGTTGCTATACTTTATTGTATTTAGAACGATTAAGTTTATTCCAGTGAACTGACTTTATTTCTTTAAATTTAGAGTTTAATATTAAAACCAGCAATCCTTTCTCTCCTAGAAGTTTCATTTCAACAATAACACCACATGCATACACATATACACATATGTGCTTTACCTTCAAAATCAAAGGGAGATATATCTTTGGGAGAGATACACAGGTTGCCAGGATATAAAATTCTGGATCTATTTTTAATTCTTCCAAAGATGGGGTAAAAAATATCACCACTGATAGAATAGAAAAGAAAATATATTGTGAGATATGAGGACAGAGATTTGGAAGGGAAGGAGTTTTAATCAGCAGAAATCTTATTAAACTCATTATCAGAGGAAAGGACTTAGAAATTGAGCTTGGGCTTGCTAAGCTCAAGATTTAAATATATTGCTGCTTTAAATTATCTTAACAACCCAGTTAGGTAGATGTTATTATTCATATTTTATGGATGAGAAAACTCAGAGTTTACATTTTCCAAGGACAGAAGCTAGTCAGTAGGAAATTCCTTGTATTGATACTTTCCACTACTGAGTGCTAGACAACTAGACAGTATATGAGAAGAGTGGATCACTAAATGACAACAATTAGCAGAAGCTGTTGGGAATGGTTGGTGGCAATAACTTCTGGGACCAGAACTACAATTCCCTGTGCATTGCCACAGATTTACTATTTCACACCCTCTCCCTTCAAACTTGCACTATCTTCCCCACCATGCTTTACTCTCAAGGGTTGACTCTGATGCTTATTTCCTGAGAAGGCAAAAGCAATTAGAAGATACTTTTTATAAGCACTCAACATCAAATCAACCCATCAATATTTGAAATTAAAGACTTTGCCCTTTTTTTCTGATACAACAGTATCTGTCCATGCTCCAGCCAAAGGTTAATAAGCCTTCTATTTGTGTAATATGTCCTGTATGCTTTCACATATTCAAGGATATTGCTTCTGAAGATATTAATGCTTTCCTTCCTCAACAAATTTTCTCATCATATTAGACCAGGTATTTTCAACCAGTATGTACAATCAGAAGCTGTGTTTCATGACTAAAGAATAGTTTATAAGACTCACCAATTGTTCACAATTTTGTTTTGGTTCCTTTCTGCTCAAAGCAATTGAGAGGACTGTATTTTTGCTAAGATCTCTTCTACTGTTATAATTCTAGGTGTTTCTAGTATTAATTTCTAACATTTAATAGAGTGCCTATTCTATGCTAGACACTGTACTAAAAACTTCTCACAAATTATTCTATTTAATACTCACAACAATCCTGAAGAACAGGTACTATTATAATCTTTATTGTACAGATAAGAAAACTGGGATTTAGAGAAGTTAAATAACCTGTCTTGGGTTACACAGTAAACAGCACAGTAGGATTCAAATTTGACTTCAGAGTTCACATTATTAAAGTGTTACATCATGTATTTTGTAACCTCAATTGCATGCACACTAAGGGAGATCAAAGTTTACTATATCTTTATAATATTCATATATTTAATATCAATCAATAAATACAAAATTAAATTGTTATAAAACCCACAATAGTTTTTATCTCAATATGCAACATAATTCACATTATTACATACCTATAAACAGGAAAACTTTTAGTATACAAACACCTTGGGAAGAATTGTAATTCGCTTCAATATTTTTATAGCTAAGGTTTCTGGGCAAAAGATATAGTTATTTTCTGTCCATATTTTTAATAAAAATATTAATTTCAAATGGAACATTGTCATTTTACAGTACAACATTACACTGAAAAATCAAAACAGTCATTGAACAATAAGTGTCTATTACATCCCAGGCATTATGTATATCTTTACACTTACCAAATAGATATTAAATAATCTTTAGAAAAATGTGGAAGAAATGTTGCTTCAAGTTTGTATGCAGTTAGTCAAGCAGAAATTTGTAGAACCTTCTATTAAGATGAGAGGGATTTACACTTGGCATTTTCTTCCAATGAAATAATAAAGCCAGTGTGAATCCAGCTTGACATTTTATTTATAAAAAGTATTTAGGGCACTGATTCTCAAAGGTGGCTGAATATTGGAATCACCTAGAGAGTTTAAAAAATACTGAAGCCTATATGCCATCCCTTAAAATTTTGATTTAATCAGTATAAGGTAGGGCCTGAGCATGTATTATTCTAATGATGATTCTAATATGCAACAATTTGAAAACACTAGCTTAGGAAATTGTTGCATAATTAAAAAGGCTAGTCTTCAGTTGAATGAATCCTCATGACTTGATTTCAGGGGGTGTATTGTTTTTTTAAGTATCTGGTAGGTATATCTCCCTTGATTAGGAAGCAAATACTTTAGGGAAGAGGTTTTCTGGTTTATTCATCATTTTCTCTCCACATCTTGAAGAATGAAAGGCACATCGTAGTTGCTAAATAAATATCTTTTAAATGAATACGTGATTGCCTTATACTTCTTTCATATCTTTATATTCTAGTAGATTCATGAAGATAAGAATGCAAAAGATATTTATTGAAAAAATGAATGACTGAAGCAGTTAGGGTAAATGTTTAAGGCAAACCAAAGTCTTATAATATATATTCATATTTTAAAAACAGATACATATATAAATAGATAAAAAGTAGCAAAAGAACATATGAGTGCAATATTTAGCAGTTGAAAATTAATTCATTGAATTTTCAAATATTCTTCACATTCTTACACTTAGAAACAAAAGTAATCCTAAGCAACTAGTTCTTTAAGCTAACATCCATAAGCATATGCAGATAAGTTGTTTTTGTTTTTTTTTAAAGAATTACAGTTTAATCTTGAAAAGCAAATGTCATTTTTCAAAATTCAAGTAAATGAAACTTTAGCACACATCATGATAGCTTTTCCAGATAGTTGTATAAAAAACAAAAGATTATTTCTGATTAAAATATTTGGTATCACCTATTGTCACTTGCTCTCCATTGAGATTCACTAGTTTCTCAGCAGTTTCACATTGATAAAAACTATTTTGGTACTTCCTTACATAATGTTCTATTTAGAAAAACCTTATTGATAAATAGACTTCCTTTTTAGTAGCTGAATTCTTAGATATGGCTTCACTTACCAAAGTTCCACAAGTATTACATAATTTTCAATTCAATTAGTATCTTAAACTACGAAACTTTGGTTTTCTTAAAATTAGCATTGGTTGCTTGATTGTAGGTTTGTCACCAAAAAGTGCTGCTTCACTTTCAGAGGTTGGAAATCTTTTCTGATATATCAAGGGATATTCCTTCTGAAACTTAAAAATGAGGTGAGGAATTAGAGGGTATTTAACATTATTATCTGAGCTGAAGCCACTGGTCAACATTTTATAAGGATTCAGTGCCTTTCTCAAAGATGTATTACAGAGATCAGTATCCTTTCACTTTATTCTTGCTTCTCCCTCCACTTTCTCACACATGAAAGGTACCCTATAATGTTTCTTAGATTCCAGTTAGCATTAACATCTAGGATTCTCTTCTGCTGTTAATTCTCCTAAATTCTAGATGGTCTTCCTTCTCACTGGTAAAGCCTATGAAGGTCACAACGATCTAGTTAGTATATTTCATACTTCTTTGAGTGTCTCAGACCAGGAATTGGACTTGCCAGAATCATGTGGCTACAGGGTTTCGAGGTAGAGCTAAAAATTCTAAATGGTAATGATGAGTCACTAAAAGTTACATATTATAGTCCTAAGTTTATAATTATTTCCCCAGGGTAAGGCATGCTTTAAATATAAAACACTGGAAGTAAAGGAGAGTATCTGTTATTATGGTTATTATGAAGATTTCAGGACAGAGTAAAACCAGGCAGGTAGTCATACATAGCCTACATATATGATATTTAAAATTCAAAATATTAAAATGAGAAATTAGATTCTAAATGTCATTAAATAACAATCAGCAATAGCATATTAGAAAATATTTACGATTGAAACTTGTCCATTCCCTTACCTGTTTTAGTTTTGTCCTTTTCTCCTTCACAGGCAAACTCTTATTTTTAATAATATTCTCTAAAAGTTCTGCAACTGCAGCTTGAGAGGTAGAAACTTTTTGTTCATCAAACTCCTGAGCACTAATTTGTTTACAGTATGAATATGTTGGCAAAGGAGCAATCACTCCATCTCCAGGATTTTTAATCTGTAATGAACAAAATGATACATACAGTCAAATCTATTAATTCTGGTCATGTTCCTATTTGGTAAAGGGTTCTTCTGATGGGTTTTAATACCTATTATTTTGCCACCAAACATTTAACACTTTAAGAAAACTGTATTATGCAGCAGAGTAGCAATAAGTCAGTAGGGTCTCAATCCCAGCCCTACAACCTACAAGCTTTATAACCATCAGCAAGTTATTTAAACTGGTCTTGGTCTGTCTCCTTATCTGTAAAATGTGAATGTACGTGAGATAATGTATATAAAATGCTTAGCACACAAGTATTAAATAAAGGTAGCTAACATCATTAGAACCAATAACCATGGATTTTATTCTTTTAACTACAAAACACTAACAAAGTGATATTTTAATTCATCTTAAAACATTAACGTTTTGAAATGGTAATAAAGTGTTCATCTACTATTTTTGAGATGTAAGAGCATGGGCAGGGCCCATAACATCTGTAGACAAGGTGATTAGGAGCCAAGATGGCAGAGTAGAAGGACATGCTCTCACTCCCTCTTGAGAGAACACGAGAATTACAACTAGCTGCTGGACAATCATAGACAGGAAGACACTGGAACTCACCAAAAAAGATACCACACATCCAAAGAAAAAAGGAGAAGCCAAAATGAGATGGTAGGAGGGGCGCAATCACAGTAAAAACAAATCCCATAACTGCTGGGTGGCTGACTCACAGACTGGAGAACAGTTATACCACAGAAGTCCACCCACTGGAGTGAAGGTTCTGAGCCCCACGTCAGGTTCCCAACCTGGGTGTCTGGCAATGGGAGGAGGAACTCCTAGAGAATCAGACTTTGAAGGCTAGTGGGATTTGATTGCAGGACTTCGACAGGACTGGGGGAAACAGAGACTCCACTCTTGGAGGGCACACAAAAAGTAGTGTGCACATTGGGACCCAGGGGAAGGAGCAGTGACCCCAGGGGAGACTGAACCAGACCTACCTGCTAGTGTTGGAGGGTCTCCTGCAGAGGTGGGCGGTGGCTGTGGCTCACGCTGGGGACAAGGACACTGGCAGCAGAAGTTCTGGGAAGTACTCCTTGGTGTGAGCCCTCCCAGAGTCCACCATTAGCTCCACCAAAGAGCCCAGGTAGGCTCCAGTGTTGGGTCTACTCAGGCCAAACAACCAACAGGGAAGGAACCCAGCCCCACCCATCAGCAGTCAAGTGGATTAAAGTTTTACTGAGCTCTGCCCACCAGAGCAACAGTCAGCTCTACCCACCACCAGTCCCTCCCATTAGGAAGCTTGCACAAGCCTCTTAGATAGCCTCATCCACCAGAGGGTAGACAGCTGAAGCAAGAAGAACTACAATCCTGCAGCCTGTGGAACAAAAACCACATTCACAGAAACAGACAAGATGAAAAGGCAGAGGGCTATGTACCAGATGAAGGAACAAGATAAACCCCAGAAAAACAACTAAATGAGGTGGAGATAGGCAAACTTCCAGAAAAGAATTCAGAATAATGGTAGTGAAGATGACCCAAGATCTCGGAAAAAGAATGGAGGAAAAAATGGAGAAGATGCAAGAAATGTTTAACAAAGACCTAGAAGAATTAAAGAACAAACAAACAGAGATGAACAATACAATAACTGAAATGAAAACTACACTAGAAGGAATCAATAGCAGAATAACTGAGACAGAAGAATGGATAAGTGACCCAGAAGACAAAATGGTGGAATTCACTGATGAGGAACAGAATAAAGAATAAAGAATGAAAAAAAAATGAAGACAGCCTAAGAGACCTCGGGGACAACATTAAACGCAACAACATTCGCATTATAGGGGTCCCAGAAGGAGAAGAGAGAGAGAAAGGACCCGAGAAAATACTTGAAGAGATCATAGTTGAAAACTTCCCTTAACATGGGAGTGGAAATAGCCACCCAAGTCCAGGAAGCACAGAGAGTTCCATACAGGATAAACCCAAGGAGAAACACGCCGAGACACACAATAATCAAACTGGCAAAAATTAAAGACAAAGAAAAATTATTGAAAGCAGCAAGGGAAAAATGACAAATAACGTACAAGGGAACTCCCATAAGGTTAACAGCTGATTTCTCAGCAGAAACTCTACAAGCCAGAAGGGAGTGGCATGATATACTTAAAGTGATGAAAGGGAAGAACCTACAACCAAGATTACTATACCTGGTAATGATCTCATTCAGATTCGATGGAGAAATCAAAAGCTTTACAGACAAGCAAAAGCTAAGAGAATTCAGCACCACCAAACCAGCTCTACAACAAATGCTAAAGGAACTTCTCTAAGTAGGAAACACAAAAGAAAAGGCCCTACAAAAACAAACCCCCCAAAAAGAAAATGGTCATAGGAACATACATATCGATAACTACCTTAAACGTGAATGGATTAAATGCTCCAACCAAAAGACACAGGCTTGCAGAATGGGTACAAAAACAAGACCCGTCTATATGCTGTATACAAGAGACCCACTTCAGACCTAGGGACACATTCAGACGGAAAGTGAGGGGATGGTAAAAGATATTCCATGCAATGGAAATCAAAAGAAAGCTGAAGTAGCAATACTCATATCAGATAAAATAGACGTTAAAATAAAGAATGTTACAAGAGACAAGGAAGGACATTACATAATGATCAAGGGATCAATCCAAGAAGGAGATATAACAATTATAAATATATATGCACCCAACATAGGAGCACCTCAATACATAAGGCAACTGCTAACAGCTATAAAACAGGAAATCGACAGTAACACAATAATAGTGGGGGACTTAAACAACTCACTTACACCAATGGACAGATCATTCAAAAAGAAAATTAGTAAGGAAACAGAAGCTTTAAATGACACAATAGACCAGATAGATTTAATTGATATTTATAAGCATTCCATCCAGAAACAGCAGATTACACTTTCTTCTCAAGTGCAAACGGAACATTCTCCAGGATAGATCACATCTTGGGTCACAAATCAGGCCACAGTAAATTTAAGAAAATTGAAATCATATCAAGCATCTTTTCTGATCACAACGCTATGAGATTACAAATAAATTACAGGGAAATAAAACATAAAAAAACACAAACACATGAAGGCTAAACACTACATTACTAAATAACCAAGAGATCACTGAAGAAATCAAAGAGGGAATCAAAAAATACCTAGAGACAAATGACAATGAAAACATGACGATCCAAAGCCTATGGGATGCAGCAAAAGCAGTTCTAAGAGGGAAGTTTATAGCTATACAAGCCTACCTCAAGAAACAAGAAAAATCTCAAATAAACAATCTAACCTTACACCTAAAGGAACTAGAGAAAGAAGAAAAAACAAAAGCCAAAGTTAGCAGAAGGAAAGAAATCATAAAGATCAGAGCAGAAATAAATGAAATAGAAAGAAAGAAAACAATAGCAAGGATCAATAAAACTAAAAGCTGGTTCTTTGAGAAGATAAACAAAATTGATAAACCATTCACCAGACTGATCAAGAAAAAGAGAGAGAGGACTCAAATCAATAAATTTAGAAATGAAAAAGGAGAAGTTACAACGGACACTACAGAAATACAAAGCATCGTTAAGAAACTACCACAAGCAACTCTATGCCAATAAAATGGACAACCTGGAAGAAATGGACAAATTCTTAGAAAGGTATAACCTTCCAAGACTGAAACAGGAAGAAATAGAAAATATGAACAGACCAATCACAAGTAATGAAATTGAAACTGTGATTAAAAATCTTCCAACAAACAAAAGTCCAGGAGCAGACGGCTACACAGGTGAATTCTATCAAACATTTACAGAAGAGCTAACACCCATCCTTCTCAAACTCTTACAAAAAACTGCAGAGGAAGGAACACTCTCAAACTCATTCTATGAGGCCATCATCACCCGGATACCCAAACAAGTCAAAGATACTACAAAAAAAGAAAATTACAGACCAATATCACTGATGAATATAGGTGCAAAAATCCTCAACAAAATACTAGCAAACAGAATCCAGCAACACATTAAAAGGATCATACACCATGATCAAGTGGGATTTATCCCAGGGATGCAAGGATTCTTCAATATACACAAATCAATCAATGTGATACACCATATTAACAAATTGAAGAATAAAAACCACATGATCATCTCAATAGATGCAGAAAAAGCTTTTGACAAAATTCAAAACCCATTCATGATAAAAACTCTCCAGAAAGTGGGCATAGAGGGAACCTACCTCAACATAATAAAGGACATGTACGACAAACCCACAGCAAACATCATTCTCAATGGTGAAAAACTGAAAGCATTTCCCCTAAGATCAGGAACAAGACAAGGATGTCCACTCTCGCCACTATTATTCAACAGTTTTGGAAGTTCTAGCCACGGCAATCAGAGAAGAAAAAGAAATAAAAGGAATACAGATTGGAAAAGAAGAAGTAAAACTGTCACTGTTTGCAGATGACATGATACTATACATACAGAATCCTAAAGATGCCACCAGAAAACTACTGGAGCTAATCAATGAATTAGGTAAAGTTGCAGGATACAAAATTAATGCACAGAAATCTCTTGCATTCCTACACACTAATGATGAAAAATCAGAAAGAGAAATTAAGCAAACACTCCCATTTACCATTACAACAAAAAGAATAAAATACCTAGAAATAAACCTACCTAGGGAGACAAAAGACCTGTATGCAGAAAACTATAAGACACTGATGAAAGAAATTAAAGATGCTAACAGATGTAGAGATATACCATGTTCTTGGATTGGAAGAATCAATATTGTGAAAATGACTATACTACCCAAAGCAATCTACAGATTCAATGCAATCCCTATCAAATTACCAATGGCATTTTTTACAGAACTAGAACAAAAAATCTTAAAATTTGTATGGAGACACAAAAGACCCCGAATAGCCAAAGCAGTCTTGAGGGAAAAAAACGGAGCTGGAGGAATCAGACTCCCTGACTTCAGACTATACTACAAAGCTACAGTAATCAAGACAATATGGTACTGGCACAAAAACAGAAACATAGATCAATGGAACAAGATAGAAAGCCCAGAGATAAACCCACGCACCTATGGTCAACTAATCTATGACAAAGGAAGCAAGGACATGCAATGGAGAAAAGACAGTCTCTTCAATAAGTGGTATTGGGAAAACTGGACAGCTACATGTAAAATAATGAAATTAGAATACTCCCTAACACCATGCACAAAAATAAAGTCAAAATGGATTAGAGACCTAAATGTAAGACTGGATACTATAAAACTCTTAGAGGAAAACACAGGAAGAACATTCTTTGACATAAATCACAGCAAGATCTTTTTTGATCTACCTCATACAGTAATGAAAATAAAAACAAAAATAAACAAATGGGACCTAATGAAACTTCAAAGCTTTTGCACAGCAAAGGAAACCATAAACAGGACGAAAAGACAACCCTTAGAATGGGTGAAAATATTTGCAAACGAATCAACGGAGAAAGGATTAATCTCCAAAGTATATAAACAGCTCATGCAGGTCAATATTAAAAAGAACAAACAACCCAATCCAAAAATGGGCAGAAGACCTAAATACACATTTCTCCAAAGAAGAGATACAGATGGCCAAGAAGCACATGTAAAGCTGCTCAACATCACTAATTATTAGAGGAATGCAAACCAAAACTACAATGAGGTATCACCTCACACCAGGTAGAATGGGCAACAACAGAAAATCTACAAACAACAAGTGCTGGCACTGTTTGTGGGAATGTAAATTGATACAGCCACTATGGAGAACAGTATGGAGGTTCCTTAAAAAATTAAAAATTGAATTACCATATGATCCAGCAATCCCACTACTGGGCATATACCCAGAGAAAAGCATAATTCAAAAAGACACATGCACCCCAATGTTCATTGCAGCGCTATTTACAGTAGCCAGGTCATGGAAGCAACGTAAATGTCCATCGACAGAAGAATGGATAAAGAAGATGTGGTACATATATACAATGGAACATTACTCAGCCATAAAAAGGAATGGAATTGGGCCATTTGTAGAGACGTGGATGGATCTAGAGACTGTCATACAGAGTGAAGTAAGTCAGAAAGAGAAAAACAAATATCGTATGTTAGCGCATATATGTGGAACCTAGAAAAATGGTACAGATGAACCGGTTTTCAGGGAAGAAATTGAGACATGGATGTAGAGAACAAATGTATGGACACTAAGGGGGGAAAGAGGTGGGGGGGTGGGAGTGGTGGTGTGATGAATTGGATAATTGGGATTGACATGTATACACTGATGTGTATAAAATTGATGACCAATTAGGACCTGCTGTAGGAAAAAAAAAATCTGTAGACAAGAGAAAGAATTGTAGGGGATAGTTATAATTACAGTAAGTCATGGCAATATTAGAATAGTATGTATAGGAAGAAACATGAATATGTGTGTTGGGCAGCCAAGGACTGAATATAGCAGACATCTGTTGTTTTTGGCTGCTTAGATTCCTTCTCTCCTTATAAAAGTTCCTTCCCATTCTACTCCAACTATCCTTACCTTTTGCGAAGAACAGCTTCTTCTCTAATCTATGTAGAGCCACTCAGAGAATGGGCCCTCTCTTCAACCCACTCACCCTCAACCACCTAAAGAATGTGCATTTAATCTAGATTTGGCCACTCTGTGTCCATACCATTAACTTTTCAAATTGGAGGTGAGGAATGGTTTTTTTTTCCCCTTTGGATTGCAAATATTAAGTCTATGACTCAAGAGCTTTAATCAGCCATATCTAATCATGTGAAGGAGCCATTTTTCAAATATAGGACCGAAATGGAAATAAGTGATGAAGGGATGGAAACAGTCCTATTGCTATTTGAATATCCATAGTCTGTCTACATTCTTGACTTTTGGAGGTTATTTATGTGAGCTGATAAAGTCTCCCTTTCTGATTAGGCTAGTTTGAGATGAGTTTGCCACTTGCAACTGACTAATGCAGATAATTTTAAGACTTAAAATACATACATGGCCCTTTCTTAAGTAGTCAAGATGTTTCTCCACTGCAGTCTGTAGGTAAGAGGGTACTTGGAGAATTTCCTGTTGATGATCCATTAAGAAAGAAACTAATCGTGCAGCAAGAAGCTCATCAAGATCTACTTCTTCAGCACAGCGTAACACACACCGAGAAAAAGTATGTATCATCTAGAAACATTAAAAGGACAATAACTTATTACATTAGAAAGAATAAAATGCCAATTTTTTTATAGTGCTTGTTAAGTATTTCCTTAATATAAATTCCAAATGATTACAGAAGGCTTAGCTTTTTCTCCAATTTTGTCTCAATTTTATCACTAAACACCTAGGTTCCATTAATACCATACAAATATGGTGCTTAAAGACTGTTAGAGAACAGTGACTTATTAAATTAACCCCATAAAAGCACAGACTAGGAGAATATATAAACACAAGTGGTTACAAGGTTGGCATCATTTATCTTTTGAAACTGGAAAACAGTTTTTAATGCTATTCTATTAGTCTTTAAAAACAATTAGTACATTGTATTTTTCAATTCCATCATGACAATCTTCAAATCCTGGGGTAAATTTTGTGTTTCAAAACTAATTTACTCTCATTCATGTCCATATAACCCACCAAATATAAGACACACACATGTACACACGCACACATAAACACTCACACACCTCATTCTAAAATAATTTGAATATCAGAATTGTATTTTAAGTATTTTGCACATAATAGATGGTGAGCATATTTATTGAATTGAAATATTTTTGGTCTTATTCCTACATGCCTGGCAGGTTTTCCTATCTTCTTCCAATGCTCAGTCCTCAGCTTTTATTCTTTGTTTGCTCAGCTTTGTAGAACTCATTTACTCCCATAGCCTCAACTACCACTTTTCCAAAAAATATACTTTCTGCCCTAATATTTCTTCACCAGGTTCATTTCCAACCTTCTGTCTGTAGGATAAATTTCACTTAGATGTTCTATAACCTCAATCTCAAAAAGTGTAAAATCAAAATTACCTCCTTCTTACTCATATCTCTCTAAATATCCTTTCCTACAAACTTCCCTATGCTTTTTAATTATGCCACAATTACTTAAGAATAATTCTTCCTCTTTATATTACGTATGTCGTTTTATTAAAAAACTGTCCTTAATAAGTGGAAGAACGGAGCTTAGCTACAGATTCCTTGCTACAAGAACATTCTGTAAATTGAAGCTGCGCTCTGAGGAAGTGGCAGCTCTTTATAGAAAGACAGAGACAGAGAGAGAGAGAGAGGAAGAGAGAGATAAAGAGAGGGAGGGAAAGAGATATTAGAGATACTATTTCAAGAGTTCATTTCCAGTCAACATCTGCATATAAATGCCTTGTTTCCCTCATCTTCATATGGAGCCTAAGACTGCTTCACAGTACCTCTCCCAACTTCCTGCCCACAATGACAAGCTATGCTAATTCACATAACACATCAAATACAACTTTCCCACTACTACAATATCTGAAACACTTTGACTTACTACACATGAATTTCCCATTAATTCTTTATTTCACAGGGTTATAGTGCCCTTCGGCTTTCAACAGTGCCTACATCTCCTCTTCCTTCCCCACCAAACAGAATTGGCACAAGGCAATATAATATGGTCTGACAGTTAACCACTATGAAGTGATATAGCGTAGGTGAATAGGCAAAGTCCTTAAGTAAAGATCAAGATGTGAAAGTATAAAAGACTGGACACAAAGGATTAATGCACCAGTATTCTGCTGCTAGGAAAGGTTAGACTTTCAAGAGCCTTTTTTTAACTCAAGAATCTAGGATTGTAAGACCATGACATCACTTGAGTAGTATGCTTAGATGGTTTGGTCTTCTTTCTTTTTTTTTTTTTTTCGGGGGGGGGGGGGGGCACAGTTTATGAACTGGACTTATTCTTTCCTTAAGAAATCAACTTACCAGTGATCTTGTACCCATTGCATCATGAAGTTGGGGCATATCAACATTTTGACTCATTCGTGAAATCATGCGCATTAAAAGTTGAAGCCGTCTACGATTTGGTGGGGGAAGTAACAAACAACACAACTGTAGTGCATCGATGGCAACCCTCTCTAAATGAGGTTGTAGCAAACCTAGAAAGCAAATTACCCCCCAGAAAAAAATCATCAATGACACTAGCTGCTTTCATTCTACCAGCATATAGTTATATAAAGAAGGCAAAATAATATTTTAATATTTCGTTTCTTTTGACTATTCCCAGAAATTTCCACATTCTTCAAAAGCATGGTAAGATATTATTTTCTTCATAACCCATTGGATTATGAAGGATTGAAAATCCTTCACTTATTACAAATAAAGTGACTCAGAATAAGTGCAATTTAAGGGAAAGAAAAGGAGTGCTTTAGGTAAGTAGAATAAATCTTGGTTATGCCATGACAATATGAAACTTTCCTTCTGGAGGGAAAAAGTAAAGCAATTTCAGAGAAGAAAAGCCAGGTAAGTGAAACAGGGTTAGTAAACACTAAAAGTTAACATTACATGCATTGAAAGCATCAACCTTACTTTGTGTGCCAGTCAACATAGAGGAAGCTGGAGGTAAAGAGTTTTCTGAACGTTCTATTGTACTTTTGCAGAGTCTTTTATTGACTGTGGTACTAGACTCTCCGAGTTCACCTTCCATAGCTGTTTGCACACTTGTGCTGCCTTGTCCAAGATTTGGTTTCATGATAATTTCAGCCACTGGCATATTAATATAACTATTCCTTCTTGTACTACTTCTTAAAAGTAAACTCTGAGATCTACAAAGCTGTTTTGACTTGCACTTTCCATTACATAACTCCTCTTGGTCTTGAATGGTCAAAGTAGAGGTTCTTTTAAAACCAACACAGAGTGGTTTTTGAATACTTTCCTCTGAATGAAGATGCATTAGGGATTCCTGTTTGGTCTCAGACTCTAAAAATTGTTTATTATTTTGTCCTTTTATGTTCAGATCAGATTGATGGAAGACACTGGAGACCTCTTTACTTGAACTCCCTGGTAAATCTACAATTCCTTCTAATGAATAGCACCTTGGTTTGATGCTAGAGGATAGAACATACATACTACTTAAGCCTATTAAATTATGACAACTTCCTCCCATTATGTCATTAACACTGGCTCTTCTGTTTTTTAAATTAACTAGCTGCATTTTCTTAGCATAGTTTTCTTGAAATCCTTGATCACTTATCTGCAGTCTCTCAGCAGTATCTGATTCTTCTTTGTTTTTGTCTTTATGAAGCAGACTGAGAAGAAGACACTCAGTTGATTTGAAGGAATTCAGACTGTTTAAGTGAAGGATTTTTGAAGACTGTGGATCATCTTGGATTTTATGTATCCCACTGGGTCTATCTGAAACTGTGACGTAGCCACAAACAACTACCAGGAAATGAAACAAAAATTAAGATGCAACTGTATGACAGTGGACAAAAATAAAACAAAAACAAGAGTAACGTTAAAAAAACAAAGCATCACTATAGTACATATTGTTAGTATAGTACAAATAGCAGTTGCTTAATTCAGAAGCCACTTAAATAGGACACATGCAACATTCAGTTACAAAGTGCAAGACTCGAGGTTTTCCAACATGTGATGAAAATAACTTTAAAATTTATTTCAACAATCTAATTAAATGGATTCAGTCAAATACATGAAAAAATATCTACTTTCAGTCTACAAGTATTAGAAAGTTCTTAATTATAAGACAACTGTAGTTTAATAAAACATATATATAGTTTTTGTTTCTGGTACCTGGTATAGAACTCCTAAAACCCATGGAATTTCCAGAGTGACAGGAATCTTTTGTTATTCACAATGAGCCTATTAGAGCTAGCCTCAGTTTATGCTAATGAGGTGATTTAGGCTTAGCCCTTCTTGGAAGGTTGGAACTTTTAGCCTTACCTCAGACCTCCTGGAGGGGGTGGTGGGGTAGTGGTGGTTGGTGGAGGTCAGACTTAGTCAACAATGAGCAATGATTTAATCAACCATGCCTATGTAATGAAACCTCAATTAAAACTCTGAAACAACACAGCTATGGGGGCTTACCAGTTGGTGAATACATGGACACGCTTGGGGGGATGACATTCCTGGAGAGAACATAGAAGCTCTGCACAACCCTTACCCCCATTCCTTGCCCTATATATCTCTTCCATTTGGCTGTTCCTGACTTGTATCCTTTATAATAAACTGGTAATCATTAAGTAAAGCACTTTCCAGAGTTCTGTGAGCCGTTACAGTGAATTATTAAACTTCAGGGGGTTGTGGGAACCCCTAACTTGGTAGTTAGCCAGGCAGAAATGTCAGTAAACCTGAGGACCTCATTTGCAGCTGGTGCATGAAGTGAGGGCAGCGTTGTGGAACTGAGCCCTTGATCTCTGGGGTCTAAGCTAGCACTGGGTAGTTAGTATCAGAGCTGAAAGACTTTGTCCTCAACTTTTTGGGGTCTGGGTTATCGATAGGTAGTTAGTGTCAGAAATGAACTGAATTGTAAGACACCCTATTGGTGTAGAGAATTGGTGTTGGAATGGTATATTTGAATTACTGGAAAACAACATAACAACAACCAGAGTATTCCTGAAGTTTAAAATAATTTATAGCCTGCCACCTTCATGTTTACCTATACTTTTAGATCTTTTAAATTATGGGGGACTTGGAAACTAATAAAATAAATTTAAATAATAAATAAAAATCTATACATACCCAAAATGTTCACAAATAATTCATAATATTCAAAGGTAAGTAGAGGTTCAGGGAGATCTAGAAAATAATCTGCAATTGTTCTGAATACATCTCGTTCAAATCCAACATAAGTTGGATTATTCATATCATTACTTCTTGGCCCTAAGTAGAGGCAAAAAATTAAAAAAAAGATGAAATATAATTTATTTTAAATATAATTTTTAAAGATACTTATAAAAAGCATAAAACATATACTTATTTCATGAAGGAGTTATGTTTAACAAATTGTCACAATTTAAAAATTTAAAGGGTTGTGCATATCTCATTCCTTCTCACCATCTTTTAATTAGAAGTCACTGCAACTGTTAGCATTTTGTTTAATTTTAATATTTATATGACTGAAAATTTGTATATAAAGCAAAATTTGAAATATATTTTAAAAGCATCAGGACAGCTTATTTTAATGGGATTTTATCACAATTCATTTTATAAAGCAAAGATTATTTGGATTATGCAAATAATTCTTTCAAATTGTCCTTTGTAAATTTACATTTTTGTGATTAAATTTTGCCTGACGTGAAGCATACCCTGAATGAATTTAAATAATATCTTTACAACGCTGTTCCATTAGCTTAACATTATTGAAATAATCATGTCTACTCATTAGTATTTTCCTCAGAAATAAATTCTGATCTTATGTTACAGGTGAGGAAACTGAAGCTCAGAGCAACTTGCTCAAGGTAAAAGAAGTTTGGTGGCAAAGCTAAAATTAGAATTTAGAGCAGTATAAAGTGAGAGCAAGTCACAGGATCTTGAGGTTTAATAGCATTTAAAGTGTGGTCCATGGACTACATAATCAGAATCATCCAGTGTACCTATTAAAAGAATCTCCTCTAAACAGTCCAGAATCTATCAGAATTCCTATGGAGCTAGGAATTACTGATCTAGAAATGTTTGCTTCTGGTTCACTAATTAAGTAGTTTCCTAACACGGAGCTGGGCATCTTGCTATAAGAATCTTCTGAGACGTGATTTAAAAAAAAAAAAAAAAAAAAATTCCTGACATTCTGAATCGACTGAATCTGAATATTTGCTGAGTTTCTCTAGTGACTGTGATATGCACTCAGATTTGAGAGTTACTATGTTATCTTTCAAGTTAACACACATACACACACTTAATAGCTTAAAGGCTAATAAGGATTTTATGTGGAACAAATAGACAATTTTTCTGAGGAGGATATAAGAAATATTCTTAATATGTAGAATAAAAAATTTGATAATCATTAAAAGTTTTCTAAGATAGAAAATACTTTACTGGAATTAAAAACACAGAATTTACAGTTAGAGAATCTAGATTTGAATACATAGCTCCTTATGTATCAGAAAAAAAGACTTTCTAAGCCTTAGTTTTCTCTTCTAGAAAAAAAATTATGAATAGTATACTGATCTTTGATTCCTGTATGTCACAGGATTACAGTGGGGGATTAAATAACAAACAAGTTAAGTAAAAGTCTTAACATTGCCTCTGGCTAGACATATTGTTAAACTGGAATTTAGTAAGCTATATCTTGGTATCATTTATGTATAATGTGGACTGAGAATAAAAAGAAACAAATCCCTAAAGATGGGGCATCAGAGAAATCCCTGGAAGTATGCTATCTGAGTTGCTAATCATGAGCCAAGGTATGAGAGAGAAGGACAGTTACGTAGCGAGAAGGTAGAAAGAGAATCTCAGAAATCTTTAGCTTCTGATCAAGATCTTTATCTTGAATTGATAAATTTTTTCTATAACTAATATTATTTACTTATTGCTAGTTATCCTGTTATTTTGTCATATTGACACCCAGTGGACAACAAGGGAATATATACTTATCCTGAACATTAATAAAATACTAATTTTATAAAAACTAGAAAAATACTTTTGTAACAAAATTATTAAAATATAATTTAACTTTTGATGATTTAGAAGCATACACCTCTGCATATTTTAAAAACTGATTTTCGAGAGCAATTACGGTTTTGTACTAGAACTAGGGTCTTAAATTATAAAACTCACTTATTACTGATCACTATGGAAAAAACTTGAAGAATGAAATGCTAAAAAATGATCTGATTAATGACAGACCATTTTTTTTCATAAACATAAAAGTCCCATTAATATATCCTATGGAGTAGGAGCATGTCATGAAACACCAAATGTTGAAGCCGTGTACAATGGCAAGGGGACTGAAGTGGGTTTTATAAGACTTCATTTCTGATGGAAACTTTCAACTTACCAGCTGCTTTACTTAGAAGTTGCTATTTGAACTCTCTGGACTCACTAAGGCAATTGATGTAGATTATACCTAAAAATCCTCTGAGATCCTCTAGCCTATGATTTTATGATTTATGAGAACTGAGTCATAAATGACGGGCTTGGAGTATAAAATCATTATCTGCATAGAAAAAGTTAAGGGCTCTATAACACACTCCACATGCAAAGAAGTGTAATCAGTTCTACTAGATATTCATTTAAACATCAACAGAAAGAATATAATTTAATTTTATCAGGACTTTTATAAATTATTAAAAATAATTCCTTGGTTCTTATTAAATATTTTATCAATATAATATACACACACACACACACACACACACACACACAGTTTGTTTAACTTACAATTTGCTAGGCACTTCATGGCAGATAATACCCAGTGAGGAAGGTCATCTACACAAAAAATTAACAGTGTTCAATCATACAATTATGATGACAGTATATTTAAAACTTCACATTTATTATATTATATAATTATACATATGTGTGTGTGTGTGTGTGTGTGTGTATGTACACACACATGTATGTGTACCAGCAGGATTAAAAATGATTACATATTTAATAAGACATAGGGCGAAGACAGTATTTTACAATACAAGCTTAAAAAGTTAGCTATGCTATTTGAATATTACTGATTTGAGTGAGACCTATGATTGAAACAAGCTATATTTGAATATTAAGGTACTTTCACAGTGAGGCTTGCTTAAAATCTTTCAATTGCCACTATGTGAAACATGACACATAAGTGTAGCAGTTTTTTGACACAAACACAAAAACCACACATACATTTGACTTGAAAAGTTAATAGTTATAAAGAATAGAAAGCTTAGATGGAGAGCATATAATCAAGTTATTTTAGGTAATGAAAGATACAACTGGTCCAAAGCTACAAGCATACACAACATAGTTCTTAAGTTTTAACATTTACTTTTTTGCTCCTACAATTAAACCCTCAAAGTTCTTGCCCACAAAAAGAAACTCAAAGTAATGCATGTCAATTAATTCTACAGACAGCAATTGATTATAAAAAAATGAGCCAACATTTTCAGTAAATTTATTAATACATTTCCTATAAGCTTTCCAATACATCTGGCTTAAATTATTTCCCCGATTTTCCTATCTTATATCTGAAATCAATATATTATATAAACATATATATAATACAAAGCCAGTGTTCTTTAGAATACTGTTCATGAGAGTTTTGACTTATTTTATAGGGTGTTACTTTGGTTTTGTATGTATGTCTTGACCCCTTTAAATTTGTATATAACTTCTCATGTAAGCTCCAGGAAGGAGCTTCTCATGTAAGCTCCAGGAAGGAGCTTCTCTCTTGTTCATCATTAATCTTTAGCATAGTGCCTGGCACATTGTAGGTCCTCAATAAAATGTGATTAATCAATAGTTTAAATTATATTTGCATATCTTTTGGATGCTTAACCCTGTCATTAAAAAAAAAAATCATTAAGGAATCCACCTTAAGAGCTAAAATAAGTGTGAATAATATTCATTTAAAAATTAGCCCACTATGATTACTAAAGCACCTCTGATAATCAGTAGTCTCCTTGATGTTCTCTCAACTGAAGTATTCTACTTTCTACATTTTGGTCTCTCTTTATCCCCACAATAGCTGCAACCTTTGTTAGCATGTTTAAAATGATTCCAACTTCTTTTATTAATACCAACCTGATTTGTCTTGCAGTATAACTACTCCATGCTTACTTGTATTGGTCATGTTGTACATTATACATTGAGGAATTACTTGCTTGGGATTTATGACTTCTTCTAGGGATGACACACCTAAAATTGTTTGCAGGCTAAATAGGAGAAAGAATACAAACTGTTTTTCCTCCATAAAATAAGTGGAATAGAATACAAATATGAAAGAGTTTGAATGGAAAACAAACAAAGCTTTTGGAATATTTTTCTTAAATCAACCTCTAAGACTTATATTAGTATCTACTTTAAAGTATCTTAATAACCGTTGCAGGATTCCAATATAAACCCCAAACTAGAGCTACAACTTTGAGTCAAAGAAAAAGCAAATTATATTGAAAACATTCTACTTCTATTGTACCAGAACTATCGCAAGAATATTTATTAAGAAACACATATACAGGTTAAATTCTAAGCTTTGCGAATTAATCTGTTCTTCCTCAACTGCATATCTTGATGAAAATATCAAATTAACATTCTAAACACCTCAGGAACTTGGTTATAGCTTAGTTATAGCTTACTAGATCAGAATAACATATCTCCAAGCTTCTTCAACATCTTTCTGGCTTATTTCTCTATTATCAATGGAGTTTTCTTGATGTTCATCGATTATTTCACAGTTCATTTTCTCTGCATTTTCCTGAAAAATGAATTACTCTGGTTTAATATGGTATGCTCACATTTTGGAGATAATGAACTGACACCACTTCTAATATTTAGTAATTCTATTAGTATCAGCCCATTGTGGAGCTGTAAGGTGTCACTTGAAGAAATAATGCAATATATTGTAATAGAGCTTTTGGTTTTGCAGCTGCCTCCACTACCCTCAAATTAATTTAAAACAAAACATGCTTAAATTATACAAATACTATTTCAAGTATGTCTCACTACCATTTTTATTTTCGTTTCTGTGAGTTCCAAACAAATTTACACATACATTTTTAGAATATAATAAAGAGATTCCAAGTATTGGCTTCAAATATTAATCATTCACTTTTAATGATTCTATTATTAAGCATGCAGTAATTATATTTAATCTAGTAAAGGATGTTTTACCTGAGAGAAATGTAATCCATGCTTTTTAGGAGTTCTCCGAGATAAGTTTCGTAATTTAAAAATACTATCTTTATCTTTGGAAAAGTTCTCTATTCTGTTTTTTCTCAATTCTGGATGCCTTCGTGGAAGAGTTTTAAGTGGAGAATTTGCAGGAAATCTGGTTTAAGAATAATATGCAATTAAATAATGTGAGATCATAAACAAACTTTTAGTGCCATTTATCTTAAAAATAACTAAAAAAACGATTTACTTACATTATCAAGGAATGCATCTTCTACATAAACTAATTTTCCCATTAAACCTTTTAAAAAATTTTAATAGTTTCCTGCTTTCTTTAGTAAACTGTATGTATTTTAACTTTATTCCTATATAAATCAGGGTTATTATTAGGATCAATTCTTTTGGAGAGGTATCACTTACATAATATAAATGTTTCTAGAATGTTACATTTTCTAAATTTCTCTCATTAGTTATCTAATTTGTATATATTTTCTACCCTTTGTAATTGTTAAATTTCCAGAACTCTTGCTCCTTTTGATTATAATGCTTTTCCTCCCTTCAATTTAATATAAAATATTTCAAAGATACAAAAAAGTACAGAAAATAATATAAAACAACATCCACATAGGTAACCATCAACCAATGCAACTATTAACATTTTACCAAGACTTCATTATCTTTTAAAATTTTTTAAATTAATTTTTTTAAAATTTATTATTATTTTTAAAATTTAATTAAGTAATTAATTAATTACTGGATACATTTGGTCTTCATTGCTGTGCGTGGGCTTTCTCTAGTTGTGGTGAGTGGGAGCTACTCTTCATTGGGGTGCACAGACTTATCATTGCAGTGGCTTCTCTTGTAGAGAACGGGCTCTAGGCACATGGGCTTTAGTAGTTGTGGCGTGTGGGCTCAGTAGTTGTGGCTTGCGGGCTCTAGAGCGCAGGCTCAGTAGTCGTGGCACACGGGCTTAGTTGTTCCGCAGCATGTGGGATCTTCCTGGACCAGGGCTCGAACCTGTGTCCCCTGCACTGGCAGGTGGATTCTTAACCACTGCACCACCAGGGAAGCCCCATTATCTTTTTTATTAATGAAAGAAATTCTTTGCTAATTCTATTTCTCTCTTCCTAAGGGAAATCATTAACCTATAGTTAGTATATTTCCTTCTTGTTCATGTTTTCATACTTTAAATACATATACATAAACAATATCTCTATGGCATCTTTTAACATATATCAAGTTTATGCATAAGTTTTTAGTCACCTCAGTTTTTTTCCTATTCCTCTGTCCTAAAAATAGTTTCTTATATTCTTTCAGAAGAGTTTTATTTTCATATTTAGGTATTTAATTCATGTATAACTCACACCAAGTTTCTTTATATGTAAGGGTTTATATTCTCAGCACTTAATGGTCTTAATTTAAATTTAATTAAGCCCAGATAATCAGGTAAGGCAATTCTCCCCTCATTGTTCCTCAAAATTGACTTGGACCTTTACATTATCAAATGAACTCTAAAATCTGCTTGTTAAATCCTACAAAAAATTATGTAGGGGTTTTGAATGAAGATGCACTGAATTTATACATCAATTTGGGAAGAAGTGACTTATTTATGACACTAAGTCTTCTCATTCATGAACAGAATATCCTTCTCCACTTATTACTTTAAGTACAGTTTGATAATTTTCTCCAATAAGGTCTTACACATTTTTGTTATACTTTATTTTTAACTACGTCATAGTTTTGTTACCACTATAAAAGCACTAGAGGTAGACAGACTAGTTGAAGAGCTATGCAGAATTCCAGGTAAGAGAGAATAGTAGTCTCACAAAAAGAACATTCATTAAGAGAAGTAGACAGATCAGAGAATACTGAGGCAGCACGATAGACATGGTTTGATAATTACATCATATTTAAAGGGGAGAAGGGAAAGAATGAAGGTAACTACAGGGAAGACTGTGCCATTCATTCAGATATGGATATAAGAGGTCAGAATTTAGGTTAAGAGATGTTAGTGATTTTCCATATACTATATTTGAAGTGCCTGTTTAATAGGCAAAAGTGGGCCTAAAGCTCAGGAGAGGTATTTGGGTTGGAGGTTTGAAAGTCATAAGAAAAGTAAGTGGTGACATGGTATGAGATTGCCCAGGGAGAGAGGTTAAGGGTAGACAAGCCTAGGACCTTGAGGACAGTAAAAGCTAAAGGATGAGCAGCAGCAAAGGAACTCAAAAGGTGACTGATGAGTAGTAGAGAGAGGAAAGATTTGTAGGGTGTTATACAAGATATTCATATGCTCGTTATTGCAGCTTACTTGTATGACATAAGTCATCTTTGACACATAGGCAAGAATCAATTTCTACATTTCATTTGAAAAGTACTAATTTTGCAGAGTAAAAAAACATGGGGGGCTTCCCTGGTGGCGCAGTGGTTGAGAGTCTGCCTGCCGATGCAGGGAACACGGGTTCGTGCCCCGGTCCGGGAAGATCCCACATGCCGCGGGGCGGCTGGGCCCGTGAGCCATGGCCGCTGAGCCTGCACGTCCGGAGCCTGTGCTCCGCAACGGGAGAGGCCACAACAGTGAGAGGCCCGCATACCGCAAAACAACAACAACAACAACAAAAAAAAAACCCACAAAAAAACACATGGGTATTAGAATCCAAAGACCTAATTTAAGGGATATATAATCAAGAACTCCGGGTACGAGAGAGAAAAATCAATTATGCTGGCCTGAGGGAGTCAGAAAGGCCCCACAGAGGCTACAATACAGCTGACATGAGAAGAAATGTGTTTACTAGTCTGATGAATGTGTACATGAACATATTTCAGACCAAGGGAATAAAATTTGTTGAAGCATAGTCTCAGGCTCTTCACTTGTAAGAAGGAGTTAATATCTTCCTTGCTAAGCTATTCTAGGGATTAAATAAAGAAAACATGTAACTCATAAAGTAGGGCTTCTGGTACATGATAAATTCTTAATAAATAGTCTCTTCAACCTGTGGTATATTTCTTTTGTTAGTTATTATATAAACTTTGCTATTATTTATTTCATCACATGTGTTCTTAGATTATATAGATTACATATCACTTGAAGGTAAGGATCTGTGAGAACTTGTCTTGTAATTCTTAAATCTATGAAACTAAAGGTTGATAATGTTCTGTCCTTGACATGTTACAGAGCTTTCAGAATATGTAAAAGTGACACTATCTCATTCTTTCCTCCCAACTCCTTATTTTATTATGTTTGAATTGTGCAGCAATAACCTTTAACTAACTTTAACTTTTAAATGGTTTTAATTGGACTAAGAGCAGTAAGTTTTCTGCAGAAAATATTACTTCCCCTGAAGAGGCTGCTGTTTTAGTAAAAGTATTAGAAGTGGAGTGAAACTTCATTGTTAAATAATTCAGTTTTGCAGTTATTTCTTTGTTTAGTACCTGAATAGCTGACTGTTGTCATCAAGATTTTCTGATCCCCATTTGCCTTTGATATCTTCAATGACATGGTTCTTAAGAAATTTTCTCAATAGCTGGATAGTCTGTTGCCTTGTAACTTCAGGGCCAAAATTGCTATTATTTCTTAATAGGTCATAAAGCCAGTCTACTGCTTCTCCTGCTGTAAAACAATTGCCATATTTTTTAAAGTGTTGCCTGTGTTTCCTTAGAGGCATTCCCGCTCGAAAAGATGTGGTAACTTCATTCCACTGCAAATGGAAAGAAAAAAAATTTTTTTTAATTAGACAAAGAAAATTCTCTCATTCGCATCTTGTTAAATCATTAAAATTCATGAAGAAATCACTTGTCTTATTTGTGCTAAAGAAAATTTTACATCCCGTACTGATTTCTTTTCATTAATTCTAGTGTTGTAATAATATTTTTATGTAATAGTTTTGGACTAAAAGCACTTCACTGGCTGGTTGGCTTACTTAGGAAACCTAGGAATAATGGAGAACTACAATGAACCTGCCTTTAGTCCTCAACAGAGAAAGCATTTATTCCTGTTTCTTTAACCTCAACTAATATTAATAATATGATAATAGCATTTGTGTCAGACACTATGCATTACACTCATTATTTCACTTTAATTCTCACAATTCAATGGATAGGTACTATTACTATCCCGTTTTCAGATAAGGAATATGAAGCACAGAGATATTTAATAATTTGATGAAGGTCACACAGCTAAAACCCAGGCATTGGATTGACTCTAGAACCTGCACTCATAACTAACTATGCAGGCCAAACAAAACTCTTGGCAGGCAATAGTTTTACTGGTAAAATACCTTTAGTATTAAAGTATTAATATACCTTTAGTATATTTACTAGTGAAGATACCAATAATTTACATAGAACAGATGCGGTAAATTAAGTTTTAAGTCTACCGTTTGTTTAATGACGCTGTGATATATCTACATTTTCAAAAGATACTCACACTTTCCAAAACTGTTTTCAAATTACCCAAACTTTTGGGTTCGTGGCAGGTCTACGAGGAGTGGTATAGAATAAACATATAACTTTTTAATCAAAAAATCTTACATTAGAGGTTAAGAAATCTGATTTGTAACCCCAACTATGCTACTACTCGCTATGCTACCACTTATCTAACCTATGTGGTCCCAACATCACAACGCAGAATTTAAGGGCTGAAAACACAATAACTGTATTCTTTTCTTTCCACACTTCCACTTTTCATATATTATTCAAGAAACTTATATTGAGCTGCAATTTATCCAGAGAATAAGTTGTCTGTTATTCTACAGATCACAGCACACTTTCACATACAATATGTCTACTCTGGGACATCTCTTAGCCTGGGCATGTATCATTGGCTCTAATTTACCAAGGTGGAAACTGACGCTCACAGAAGTGACTCTCCTAATGTCACATAACCAGTGGCACAGTATCCTCTTGGATTGATGATCCAAATACACAAGACACTCTATGCAAGTACAAATCCAGTGACTACCAACAGTGGTTCCTGATGGGTACTTAAAATATTCTTAGTTATGAAATAGCTGTTACTGAGTGGCATTCAGTCGATACATCCTGCATTAAATTCTACAGGACAGGCTAAACTAAGCTGTCACAAACAATCGGGCTTGCCCCCAGTCTGACCCTACAAAGCACTGGAACTCAAAACTCTTCTCGAATCCTTATGCGGGTAGAAAATCAGGCGTGGGGAGCGGCTAAACTCAGAATATTCCAAGACATTCCAGGGGACGCCGACAGCACCAAGAACAGGGGTCGCTTCAGAAGCTGAGTCCGATGCGCCCACCCGGGGAGCCCGGAGCAAAGGAGGGGGCCAGGCGTGTCCTGCAAGGGTCCGCGATACCCGTGAACTCCCCTCATTCTCCTCTTCAGCCACCCAAGAGGTTCTGGGACCTATCCCTCCGCCCGAGGGAAAGCTACAAACGTTCTCACGTAAAAGCAGCCATCACTCTGGCTGGCCAGTCTCGTTCATGCGCGGTCTTACCAGCCTGGTGGCCCGATAAGGCCCGGGAGGCACACCCTGATTCTCCATTCCGCCCACCGGGCCCGAAGGTCTGTCAGCGCCCGGTGCCCGGCATGGCGGCGCAAGGCGACACTCAGCCCCCGAGAAGCCGGCGGCAGCGCAGCCTCCCACAACCGTCGACCGCGCCATCGATTTGAATACCTCAGAGGGCTGCGCTGATTGGCTGCGCTGTTGGGCCACGTGACGCGCCGCCCTGACCCCGCCGCCGTCTGCGTGGGCTGTGGACTCTCAAGGCTTTCGCGCGGGGCCGTGGGGCTTGCGCCGGCAGGTCTACTCCCGGGCGGGGCCGACGAGACAGACGCCCGGCCTAACCTGGCTTCCCTGTAGCTGCTTCTCCCTCTTGCGGTCGTTGGCGAGGCGGAGTCATGTTTCCACATTCAGAACGGGTGAGGCGGTTTAGTCCCCCACAGCATGGTTTGGAGCCAAGCCTTTGGGTTGAAGGAATTTGAAATTTGCAAAGAAAAAAAGAACAGACAAGCCTTTTCTGCCTGGCCTTAGAGGATCTCAGGCAGTGGTTAGCATGTGAAACAAACCTGGGGCGTACTTTTCACCTGACAGATCCCTTGGTTTTGCTTCTGGAAAGCTTCCTGGGTGTATGTTGCAGTGCTGTCTCCGTAGATTTTTGCAGGGGCCACAGTTCCATTCTCCCCAGTGCTAAAATGTAGGTTAACATCCCCGCCCCCCGCTCCACCTCCCCACCGGTTAATTCGGTAGTAAAATGGAGCTTAAGTAATTTTCCTTAAGTGCACACAATAAGGGGCTTGGGACAGGTGATGCAAAACTTGCCAAACTGCTTCCCTTAAGAAAATCTACTGCCGTATCAAACAAGAGTTCTGGTTATGTTTAAATCACCGTTATACATTTGAGGGAATTTTAGAAATCTGCATCAAACGTCATTTTTCAAATGAAAAAGCTAAGTTTCCCAGCGTTGAAGAACTTGCCCCAAATCTCAGGTCCTGTTGGCTGACCTCATACTTTGTACTTTTAATAAAAGTTCTGTCTCCAGCCGGAAACTATTTGGTGGTGGGAGTCCCTTAGTTCAGAGACTGAGAGGTTACCTGGGTGATGTGAAGCTGTGGAAGAATTAATTTGGAAATTAAACAGCAATTTGAAAGGATAGGCTTTAGTAAAAAGGAGAGGTAAGAGAAAATTTTTTAGGGTGGAGTAGTATAATGGCATGCATTTTACCTTGCCTATTGAATTTAGGATTATTTCGTTGGAGATACATATATTTTCTGAACAGGACCTAAAATTCAGGAATTTTCAAAAAGCTCTTGGTGGACAGGAATAATCAACTCAGTTTTGCATTTGTGTTATGGAAAAAAAGTACAGTGATAGATGTTACAAAATAGTGTTAACCCTTTTTTCAAAATCTGGCTTTATGACACATTGTTCTAGGGTTTTCTTCTCTCTTTTCTTTTGTTTCCTATTTCCTTTAGAATGAAATGAAGATGAGAATGTGGAAGCCAAAGTTTATCTTGCATTTTTGCCCAGCTCCCTAGTTGAACATTATCTGATATACAGCCTTTGGTATGAGTAGCCACAGCCTAATATTACCTATGTTTCCAAGACATAACCTGACAGGGGATATTATTAATGGCACAAAATTAATTTAAAATTATAAAGTTTCATGTGAAACATTTTAAAAGGTAACAATAAAAGTAAATCCAAACTTTTCATAAGAGAATGGTTGGAGGAGTTCTGAAAATGTGTGCAATAAGATGTAGGCATCATGTCTGGAGAAGACCTCTGAGACTATCTTTTAGTTGTTTCCATATTGTTTATGGGCTCACTCTGCATCATCCACCTTCACTCCAACCATTTCTTTAGATAAGAAAATACCTAAAAGTTGAGGTTTTGTTAAATGTGGGTGGTTTGGCTTTCTTTAAGGTGACTTTACTTATCTCTGCTCTTAGGAACTATTTATTGATTTCACAGTTTGATTCTTAGAAGTAATTTTATTTCTCTCATTACCAAGGTTTTAGGAGTCATTTTATCATCTTTTTCTTCAGTCTTCTATATCAGGATGTCTCAGGTGGGTTATAAACTACCTGCATTTGGATTACCTGGGATACCTGTTAAAATGCAGATTCCTTGGATTCCCCAGACAGTTTTGGGGGAGTGTATGTATGTGGGTGGGCATGGTAGGGTGGTACAGGGTACATTCTTAGGAATAGAGAAGTCTTGAGTCTCTGTATATTTCATGGAGCTGATCTGCTAAAATGCCCACAGACTACCTAACTTTGGACTTATATGTGAAAGAAATAAGGGCCTCTGTTAATTTATTCTTGTGGCTGAACCTAATCCTAATTGACAGAATGAATATCTCAAAGTAAAATGAAATGTATGCATCACCTCTTAAATATGGTGAGACATAAAATATGATGAAACAAAATTTTTCCACCTTGACAGAGATTATCTATCTTGGTAAGCTTTCTCCACTTTGCCTTGCAGTTTAATTTTTTTCCCACTAGAATGAAGATTCTACGGCAGAGACTGTGTAGTTTGTTCACTGCTCTATCTCCAGCTGCTAAACAGTACATAGTAGGAATTTAGGAAATATCTGGCGAATGGATGAGTTTCTTATCACTAAAAAGAAAGCTTATCTATAGGTGATGTAATTCAGTTATCTTTCCTTGGAAACTTTTTTTTTTTTTGTGTGTGATACGCGGGCCTCTCACTGTTGTGGCCTCTCCCGTTGCGGAGTACAGGCTTCCGGACGCGCAGGCTCAGTGGCCATGGCTCACGAGCCCAGCTGCTCCGCGGCATGTGGGATCTTCCTGGACCGGGGCACAAACCCGTGTCCCCTGCGTCGGCAGGCGGACTCTCAACCACTGGGCCACCAGGGAAGCCCTATCTTATTTTTCTAAAGTCCTTCCTTCCATAATTTTCATTTTATTATTTTTTTCCCTTAAGTTCTGAGAGAATTCTTCCAACTGAGCTTTAAATTCACTGGTCCAATTTCTTTTACTCCCTTATGTTTCATAGTAACTCACTATATGCTCAAAGAGGACCCTCTTCTTTGAACTGCTGGTTTTTTCATTGCATACATTAATTTTCTTTAATTTATGTGTTCTTATAAGAGACTTTAAAAACATTTTACCATCGGTAACTGAGGTGAGTCCCTGTGAAGACTGGATAAGTCCATGCAAGTATTTAAAAATAACTACTTTTTACTTTCAACCATTCATTTCTCAATTCCTGTATCCTCAGGTATGCAGACAGATGCTATAGTTTAGGGTTGGAAGTATGGTTGACATTCATTGTTTTGCCTGGCAACTGACTCTTATTTCTTTTGAGAATAGCATACTACCTCATTTGGAACACTGCTTCTCCCACTGTAGCATGTATTCCCGAATGAACTCTCCCATATTCCTTGCTCTCAGGAAGGAACAATATGTCCAACTGGGTCATAGCATTCTGCTCCCCTGACTCAATGAGGTAGTCATGTGACCAAGCTGAGTTAAGCAGAGTCCTATGAGATTTTTTTCAAACTGGGTCAAGAGGGAAGAGCCTTCTCTTTCTTGTGACTGAACTGAGAAGATATGAGCCAGGAGGCAGTGGTGGCTATAATTACAACTGAATGGAGACTTCTGGTCTGGTAAAATGCATGGATGCCAAAGAAGAAACAGAAAGGAGAGCTAGAGAGAGCTAGTTTTAGTCTTTCTGAGGCTAGTTATATCCCTATGATTTGATTACATGATTCATAATTTTTTCTTTCAGTTTGTTTAGATATTTGTCACCATCTAAATGTTGCCAAACCAAAATTGAGTCCACTCGCCTGTGTGCAGTAAAGCCAGTTTACTGACACTGGGTTGTGGTGAAGGAAAGTGCAGTGTTTATTGCAGGTTTCAGAGAAGGAGTGTGGACAGCTAATGCTCAAAACCCCCTAACTCTCCAGTGATGGCTTTCAGGGAAGCAGTTTTAAAGGCCAGGTGAGGGTGGGGAGTCGCAGGGTGAGTGATCAGCTCATGAACAATTCTCTAATTGGTTGATGGTGAGGTAACAGTGTGGTGTCACAGGGGTTATCATCATCAATCCTCAGGCTCCAGCTGATCTGGGGGCTCTGTGCTCACGATCATCAAGTAGTTAACTTCCATTTGGTGGGAGTTTTAGTATCTGTAAAATGACTCAGGAATGTGCATCAGACACTGTTACCTATGTTCTTCAGGGAGGAACTAAAAATTCTGTGACTGATAGATGGCAGATTGACTGTTTAAATTGTTACCAGTTCTCCTGGCCCAACTAATATTTTTGTCACTACATGTTCACATTCTTTCAATCATTAATTGTTGAGCCACGCTTTTGTGACTCAGGGGGAATCCTGGGAGACTACGGCTTTTCTACAAACAGGAGGCAGGCAGAGGACATGGGGTTGGAGGGGGTTTCCTGTCCCGGGAAGCACCCACAGGGTCCTGCTCGGTTACATAAAGATCTCCAGTAAAAGAGAATTTTTCAAGAATACTAATGATGTTGATATTTCTTAGGGAGGATGCCACTTAACTCCTTGGTAAGGTTTTATATCATTCCACTATGTTACAGAACTCTATATAGTAACAGAGGCCATATGACTACATTGGGGAGATTATCCATCCGGATTGCTTACAATCAGGTGCTGGTCTTCCTGAGGAGCTTCTCAGGTGTTTGACAACTAAGCTATTTCTGTGACCTATAGTGTTTTGTCTTTTGGGGGGAGTTTTACCTCATGAGACCTCTAATCTCCTACCTAGTACAGAGTAGATGGAAGTCCCTAACTTATTTTTCCAAAGCCTCTAGTAAAGCTCGTGGTTTCAAATGCACTATCCAAGTCTACTGAGGTTTGAGAGGAGGAGGAGGATGTGGACCTATAGTCAGGCTGCAGTATTCCATATTTTTCTGTGTTGTGTTTGTGTGTGATGGAATAATTTACAGGAAAGAAACATTTGGGGTTGAAAAGACTGTGAAGGATTCAATTATGTGATTTTTTTCCCCTATGCAAAATTATATTAACCAGCTTCCAAGAGAGTCCCTAATGATTCATGCTTCCTGGTATTTATGTCCTTGTGTCATCCCATCACAAACCAAGTATGGCTAACCTGTGTAACCAATAAGATACTGCAGAAATGACAATGTGACTCTTGACACTAGATCAGAAAGAAATTCCTGCTCCAGTCTTGCTATCTCTTGGAACTTTTGCTTTGGAGGAAGTCAGTTGCCATATTCTGAGGCCATTTAGGCAGGCATTTGGAGAGGTCCCTGTGGAGAGGAGCTGAAGCCCTCTGTTTAACAGTCAGCACTGTTGAGCCACCAGAGTGGATCCTCCAGCCCCAGTCAAGGCTTTGGACGACCAGCCTCAGGCAACATCTTGACTGCAGTCTTATGAGAGTCCCTGAGCCAGAGCTACTAAGCCATATCTGGATTCCTGACCCACAGAAACTGTTCAAAACAATAAATGTTCATTGTTTTAAGCAGTTAAGTTTTGGGAGAATTGTTACACAGCAATCAATACATGATTAATATAAAGATCCTCATTGTTCTTAAGAAGTCAACTGAATAAATGGTGGTAGAGTTTATTCTGATGGAAAAGATTAGGGGAAGAACAAATACAAACCAACATTTCTGCATTGGACTTGTTAATTATGAGATGCCAAGTAGAAATTCAAGTGTAGATGTCAAATATGCAGCTGGACATAAGATTGTTGAGTCTTAGAGAGAGGTCAGAGTTACAGAATGAAATTTGAGAGGCATCTGTATATAGATTCTATTTAAAATTATAGGAAGAGATGTAGGTAGAGAAGAGAATAGAGCTCATCACTGAGTCACTCCTGACATTGACGAGAGGAAGAAGAGCTAGCAAAGAAGTCAGAAAAGGCACAGTCATTGAGATGGGAAAAGAAACTAGCCTGTGTGTTAAGGAAGCCAAGAGAATAAACTCTTCAGAAGGGAGTGATCCACGCTGTCCAGTGACCTGAGAGGCTGAGCAGGATGATAGCAGAGAAGTTGTCTGTGGGAGATGGAGACACAGAGATCAGCAGCACCTTCATGAGAGCAGTCTTAGTGTAGTGGGGGAAGAATGAAGGACAGTTGGAGTGACTTGACAAGAGAATGGGAATGAGGAAGTTAAGACAGACATCACTAACAGGTTCGTGAAGTTTTGCAGTGAAGAAGAGGTGAGAAATGTGAAGGTAGCTGGGAGAGGATATGAGGGCAAGAGGGGGGTTTCTATTTGATGTATTTATAATTAAAAAATTTAAGATACAGGATGCAAGGCTGTGTTTGTAAGCTGATGGGGATAATTAAGCTCAAGAAAATAACTGATGATGCAGGAAAGGGATAATTGTGGGAGCAAACCCTATGAGAGACTGAGAGGGAATGGAATAGAAGTGGATATGCTAGCCTTTGATGGGAGTGGGAAATACTTCCTTCCTTCTATTAAGAAGGCAATTTAGGCTTTTTCCTTAGTAATACAGAGTGTGGGAAGGGAAAACATGTCAGAAAAACTGTCTTGCCATCTCAACTCCTACTCTGTATAATTAACTTAAGGAATTAATCTCTGATACAGATTTTGATTGACCATTCATTCGACAGGCGTATATTGAACTCCAACAAAGTAGAAGTTACTTAGGCAAAGTGATAGAATATCTTTCTCTAGGAGATTGAAACCTGCTTCGGAAATGGTCATGCAATTAAGTAATTAAAATGCAGTAATTTAATGTTGATAATTGAGATGTGTTCAAAGTACTTTGGATCATAGAAGGAAGAAGGACCCAAGCCTGTTCAGGGGAGACAGGGAAGGCTTCTTAGCCAAGACTTAATGGAAACTATAAGGAAAAGCAGGAATTTGCAATTGAGCTGGTTAACAATAGCCATAATAATAAAAATAGCAGTGATGATTCTGAGACACCTCATTCATGTATGGGAGAACACAGTAAAAAGGTGACGGTGAATCCTTTTCTACATTTCTTCCTGTGGTTTATGTGAATGTTTTCACGTATTTGCATATTAGCTGTTTAGTGGACTGTCCTTGGAGTTGTCTGTTTAGCAGCACGTAAGTGTACTGATTTAGGCTTGATGGCTCCTAAACCACAACAGATTTTAGAAGTCTTCAGAGATAAGGAATTGAACATTTCCTTAAAAACTAATATCGATATCTAATAGCTTTCAAGGGGAAATTCTGCATTTTAGAATTTAAGCTAATCTCTGTGAAAATTATATCTTAAGTATCATGTGTTGAATGTGCATGTGTGTATATAAAATTGAAATTCAGATTAAAAAATCTTGCATGTATGTGGTGTATACTAGCTAATCAGAATTTTCTCTTTAATCAGAATACTGTTGGTTTCAATATTATTGTTGAACATCTTTCCAAAATAAATCACTTTCCTTTGATGCCGTGTTAATGCTTTAAAATGCATATTAAGAGCTTCCCTGGTGGTGCAGTGGTTGAGAGTCTGCCTGCTGATGCAGGGGACACAGGTTCGTGCCCTGGTCCTGGAAGATCCCACATGCCGCGGAGCGGCTAGGCCCGTGAGCCATTGTCACTGAGCCTGCGTGTCCGGAGCCTGTGCTCCGCAGCGGGAGAGGCCACAACAGTGAGAGGCCTGCGTACCATAAAAAAAAAAAAAAAAAGCATATTAAAATTATATGGAAAAATTTTAAAGTAATTTTCAATTTTGTTTCGGTTAGGGTTTTACTATACTTGAATGTTACAGTGTTTAGTTCCCCTCCCTGGGTTTTTTCTCTTTGAATAATTATAATTTGTGTGTGTGTGTGTGTGTGTGTGTGTGTGTGTGTGTGTGTGTTTATGTGTTTGTTTAGTGCATGGCAATAGGCAATACAGTTTTATAAATTATATTCTGCCATTAATGCAGAACTTTTAGTTTTTTCCTTACAGCCATTCACATGAAGTAGTTTTCTCTTATGTCTTCTTTTATTCTATCTACTTTTTTCCCCTTCATCCTTTGTCTCATCTGATGGCGAGGTAGCAGTAAGGAAGGAGGCTACAGGGAACTCTAGTCTTCATATCATATGTCATTTTATAGACTTCTACTTTTTTTTGAACTTTAGTGCTAATTCTTTATTCTCTTTGAACTCTGCTTAGTCAGGGCTTTTAATATCCTGCAGGGAGTAAAAATTAATAATGAATTTTAGTCAGTGTATGTGGAAAATGCTAATGTAACATACAACCATCAAATATCTGGGTTCCCCTTTGTTTAATGGAATTTTTGTGTTTTTCAATTAAAAGTGATTCATTAATAATCAATTGGTCTTTAGCTGTACAACTATACATGTTTAAGATATGAATGTATGTATGTATGTATGAATTCCCAAATCAGAAAAAATCCTTTGGTGGACTGCTCCATAACTATATTATGTACATGGGAAATCTGGTAAACTCAGGGTATGACAAAAACATTGGTAGAAGGGAATTTATAGAGGAGGGCAGTTTGTGAAATTTTTGGTCATTAAAAACTGCATGAAGACTGTAAATGACTCTGCCTTGAAGGAACTTCATAGAACAAGGAACATTATCTCCTAGTGTAGTGGACATTTATTGATTGATTACATAACATCTCTTTCCCTTACCCACCTTCCTTATAATACCAGATTTTTCTTAGGCCATCCACCCCTTTGGTACATGGCCCATAAGTTCAGGGAGATATACTACTGCCAGCTCAGGGGGTAGCCCTGAATTGCCTTAAACCAATAAGAACATTCAGTTCTCCTGGATGCAGTTAGTGTTGGTTGGATTTAAGCCAATGAGTATGTTGAATTTGCCATGTTCTACAAAAATCCTTCCAGCTCCTATAGGAGGGTTTTGAAGTCAGGTAGGTACACAGCTGAAGATGGCTAGCAACTACAAAACATGTGGCAGGTACCATAAGGAAGGGGGGAAAATCCCCAAATATAATTTTACAAAGTTGGATCATGAAAATCAGGAAGTTGTGCTAGAATCCTAGTAATACCTGTTTAGAAAGTCTTCTTGCATTTTCAACTATAACAATAATCATTAGTGGCATGTTCAAGGAGTTTAATTTATGAGCATCAAAGATCTACGCATAAAAATAGCCCTTCATTTAAACTTAATTTTTCTCTGTTCAGATCGTTGAATTAAAGGACTGTTAGTTCCTCAGAGTACCTATATTTGGGGACTAATTTAGGAATTCAACCCAAATAAAAAATTATTCTAGGGGAAAAATTAATTCCCAGTTCTAACTGAAAGTGAATCATAAATGAATTTTTAAAATACAATCCATTCATAAGTTTAGAATTTATTGTATCTATGAGAGGTTTGGTAGTGTATTAGAAAGAATTGGGAGATTGGGATTGACATATATACACTACATGTGTAAAACAGATAACTAATGAGAACCTACTGAATAGCACAGGGAACTCTACTTTGTGCTCTGTGGTGACCTAAATGGGAAGGAAATCCAAAAAAGAGGGGATATATGTATATATACAGCTGATTCACTTTGCTGTACAGCAGAAACTAACACAGTATTGTAAAGCAACTATACTCCAATTTAAAAAAAAAAAAAAGAACTCTGCTCTAGGAAGGAGTCAAAGAGTATTGATTCTAATGTAGCTCTACCATTAATTAGCTATGTAACCTCCCCAAGTCACCTCCCTGGTTCTTTATTTTCTTGTCTGTAAAATAGAGAAGTTGAAGTAGACTTCTTAGATTCATTAGTTCCAGCAAACTTATAATAAATTTATCAAATGCCAGAACACACATTTATTTAACAGTGATTTTAATGCAGAGTTTTAAAAATGGGTTTTGAAAAACATTTTTGTGGGTTTAATATTGTTCTTCTGGATCATTAAATATTATTCATAAAAGTAATTTTACCTTAGGTCATTTAGTTTAATACATTAGTTAAGATCATTCTAATAATGGTAGCAAGATGATAACTAAATAAGATAGTGTATTAGAGATAATTTTAAGTGCATTTTTTACTGATTCTAAATGATTTTAAATTAGTTCATTTTTCAGTTATTCTACTGATGTATTGATTTAAGAGGACTTTTGTTATTTCCCCAAATAGTTTTATTGCTTTATAATTTTATTATATACTAATTTGATAACATTTGTTAGAAATTTTAAACCAAATAATTAATATTTATGTATATATTAGCGTATTATATATGTATTATATAATTAATATGTATATAATAATATGTATTGTACATATATATAATATGTATATATACATATATAATGTGTATATAATAATATACATATGCATATAATAATATGTATGTGGACTGCATAGGAAAGTCATGAAACCTAACTTTGGGTCCTGTGTGAGAAGGAAATGCCTGAGCTAATCTTGACAAATAAATTGGAATTAGCCAGGTGAAGAAAGGAATGAAGGAAGTCTCGTGAGAAGGAGTAGCTTATACAGAGTCATGGAGTTTTGTTCGTATGGAATATTTGGGGAATTGCAAATAATTTTTATATGACTAGGGTATATAGTACAAGGAAATGAAGAGTGAGATGAAGCTGGAGAGGTAAGCAGTCCTCATGATGGGTCAAGATCATGAGCATACTTATATGCTGTGTGAGGATTTTATATTATACCACTCCCCAATCTATTCCTGATTAACCTTGCTTCTGACTTTTGAAGTCATTTTCCTATAGACAGTCACACTGAATTTGGAATCTTTATGTTTAGTTTTGTCTTCCTATAGGTTATCATTTATAAAGCACCCACTTACTTCTCCACCATATAGTTTTTATTATCTCGCCTTGTATTGTAACTATCTTATGTATTATATCTACACACATTTTAAAACTCAGTGTTATAATTCTTGCTTTCAAATACCATATTTGACATAACATATTTTAAAGAACTACAGGGGATAAGAATAGTCTATTATGTTTACCCATATATTTACCATTTCTGTTGCTCTTTCTTCATTCTCAATGCTGCAGGCATCTTTTGGGTATTATTTCTCTTCTGTCTAAAGAAGTTCCTTTAACAATTCTTTTGGAACAGATCTGCTGGCAAGAAATTCTCTCAGTTTATTTACCTTGATTTGAGACTATTTTACTTTCATTCCTAAAAGATATTTTCTATGGATATGGAATTCTGGGTTAAAAAAGATTTTCTTTCAGCATTTAAAAAAAAATTAATTAATTATTTAAAAATTTTTTTTTAGCTGTGTTGGGTCTTTGTGTCTGTGCGAGGGCTTTCTCTAGTTGTGGCGAGCGGGGACCACTCTTCATTGCTCTGCGCGGGCCTCTCGCTGTCGTGGCCTCTCTTGTTGCGGAGCACAGGCTCCAGACATGCAGGCTCAGTAGTTGTGGCTCACGGGCCCAGTTGCTCCGCAGCATGGGGGATCTTCCCAGACCAGGGCTCGAACCCGTGTCCCCTGCATTGGTAGGCAGATTCTCAACCACTGTGCCACCAGGGAAGCCCTTCAGCATTTTTTAAATGTTCCATTTAAAAATGGCCTCCTTCTGGCCTCCATGAGACAGCTGTTAATTTGAATAAATGTTTCCCTATCCGTAATGCATTATTTCTCTCTGGCTGCTTTCATGATATTTTCTTTGTCTGTAGTTTTCAGCAGTTCAATTATGATGAGTCTGGGCATGGATTTTTTTGTGTTTATTCTGTTTGGATTTACTGAGTTTCTTGAGCTTTCAGGTTTGTGCATTTCCCTGCACATTTGGGTAGTTTTCAACCATTATTTCTTCAAATATATATATATATATATATATATATATGTTTTTGTTAATGTACTCTTTCTCCACTGTGTCTGGGACTCAGATGACACAAATATCAGACCTTTTATTATTGTACCACAGGTTCCTAAGGTTCCATTTAATTTTTTCAATCATTTTTCTGTTTTTCAGATTACATAGTTTCTATTGCTCTATCTTCAAATTCACTAATCTTTTTCCTTTGTCATCTCTATGGATCCCATTCAGTAAATTTTTAAAATTTTATTGTATTTTTAGTTCTAAAATTACCATTTGGTGGTTCTTTATAATTGCTGTTTTATTTCAAGATTTTCTACCATTCCATTTATTTCAAGGTATTTGACCTTGTTGGAATGTTTTTATAATAATGGTTTTAAATCTTTGTTAGATAATTACAGAATCTGCCATTACAGCATTGGCATTCATTGATTTTCTTTCCCTGTGAGAGATTTCTTGGTAACCCCAAGTAATTTGGGGTTATATCTAGGACATTTTGAATATTATGTTATGAGATGCTGGGTCTTGTTTAAATCCTATGAAAGATATTGATAGTTTTGTTTTAGCTGGCAGTTGACCAAGTTGGGTTCAGACCACAAATTATAACCAGCTTTCTGCAGAATGTGGTTTCAAGGTCAGTTCTGTTTTCAAAGTTTTTGTAGTGCAAAGGGTCTTTTTGTTTTTTTTTTTTTTTTGCCATATGTGGGCCTCTCACTGTCGTGGCCTCTCCCGTTGCCGGACGCGCAAGCTCAGCGGCCATGGCTCACGGGCCCAGCCGCTCCGCGGCATGTGGGATCCTCCTGGACCGGGGCACGAACCCGTATCCCCTGTATCGGCAGGCGGACTCTCAACCACTGCGCCACCAGGGAGGCCCCAAAGGGTCCTTTTTGTGTGTGTACCACTCACAATGGCCAGTATGGGATCTGGGCAGTGGTCTAAATACTGGTTCACTTCTCAGAGTTGTTAGTGTGCTGTTTAAGGTCAAGTACACACATATGTACCTAGGGTTGAGCACTGTAGTTCATAAACAATTTGTGGTGTCACTTTCCCACAATTCTTAGTCTGCAGTATTTCCTGTACTTACCTGTTTCCTGGGACTCCCCTTTTTGGTCCTCTGGCCAGAAATATGTCTTTATTTACTCTACTCTCATACTTCCTATGACTGTATCATAGGAAGGAATTCTAAATATGACATTTGATGCAAAGTAGCAAGAAGACAAAGGTGGGTGGGTGGGGAGGAGTTGCCTTACCTTCTTTGGACCACAGCTCATCTACAGGAGATGAAAGTTCTCCTCACTTAGAGTTTTAGGCTCCCATACCTCTCATTGCCACCTTTGCCGTGGTCACTGAGCCACCATTGGCTTGCTTGGATCTGGGGCATGAAAGAATGGAGAAAAAGGAAGAAAAATAGAGCTCTGGCTCTCTCTCTGAGTGTTAGGGGACGCCTTTCTCATTTCTTGAGCCAGAACTGCAGGAATTCTCTTGGCATTTGCTGTTCTTCACCAAATTCCATTTCTGAATTTCAGGCTGAATTGAGTCCAGACACGGGATGCCAGAGTAAAATAAAAGTTAAAACTCAATGTCGGTTTAGTGGCACTCTGATTTCTGTTTTTTCTTTCCCAGTCTGCTTGCTACAATTTAATTCTTAGAATCCTCAAGTAACTGCCCTATGCATTCTGTTCAGGTTTTATAGCTGTATTTGGTGCAGTAGTGAATTATTAATAAATAATTGTTTGGTTAATTATGGATGAGAGGTTATCATAGCTTCTCAATTTAGGAATTTTTCGATGAAATACTTTTTAGAAGTAATCTGTTTTCTTTTATTAGGGGAATAATTCCTCTCTTGTAAAAGTCTTCTTTTAGATATTAAACTAAATTGTCTTTTGTTATCCTGAAAGAAATAATGTTCTTCACATTATTGTTTACTCCACAAAGTATTTGCTACAGGTTTAGTATGTTACTGATTTTCAAAAAATTATGCAGTATGTGTCTCTTCAGTCTGATTACTATTTTAAAGTGCACAGTGTTTGTAGATCTTAATGTGTTCTAATAATTCAAAATGAAACAAAGGCCTAAGTGTTTCTGAAGACACAGTCAAAATGTTAAACTATATAAAACCAACCACCATAGTACAAAATATCCTATCAATCAAATAGTCTCAACCATTTCAATAGAATTTGTTCTTTGAAAACTTAAGATGCAACAAATGAAATTTTTGTGTTACTATACTTGCTTTCCTTTTCATTAAAATAGTAGGTTCATTATTATAACTTAAAAAATAAATTTAAAATGAAATTCTTATGTAAGTGGTCATAGGAGTAAATATCATTCTTTAATCTTTTATTAAATGAAAGGATTTATAATTAGAAAACCACTTCTCAGGGCACATGTTAACTACTGAGTATAGAGGAGGAAAAAGTGTTTACTTGTATCAAAATTACTAAAACTCTAATTTATTTCTGGGTTGTTCCTTTATAAAACATATGTAAGTTGCACTTACAAGCAATTGCAAGGGGATTGTATTGTAGCTGGTACTTTAAAGCTCGTGAACATTTAATATTATCTATCTCAACTGCATATCAGAGACTTTAGTCTCATTGGAATTTAGTCATTACAAGGAATTCTAAATATAGGAAACATGGTGTCATGAACACTGTAAAATGAACTACAGGGCTCTGAGAATCAGGCTAGGGCAGGAATAAGTCTAGTTTATCTGCCTTCTCTTGTCATCATCATGAGACTATAATTAGGTTGGATGCCTACTTCCTCAAATCCTAAGCTTCTAATAGGCATTCATTTCCTAGGGACCATGATGCTTTCAATCATAGCCTTAATGTTAACATTAATTCTCTCTAAGATTCTCCAGGAGTACCTATCAGGACATGACAAACTTTTTTTTAGACTACATATTCTTGACTCTTTGGTAAGTAATCATTCCTATGTAAGCTTTCATACATGGCTTCGGTAAATATTTATTGACTGACTACTATGTTCTGGGACTTTGCTAGATAATGCTATATTAGTCAGGAAAACATAGTTTCAGTCACACTTATTTAAAATCTAGTAGGAAATACAAGCCAATAATATAAAGTTTAACTGGTGTTGTGATAGAAGCATAAGATATTATAGGAGTACATAAGAGGAACATTTAACTCAAAGAAGGCCTAGAATAACATTCAAGGCCAAGAGCAAATCAGCCACGTGAAGAGATGATTGAAGCTGTCTCTGATTTTCGAGTAACTTTGCACAAGGAGATCTCCTGACACCTGTAGCCTGTAAATAGTGACGCTTTATTATTCCAATTCAATATTATTTTGTATCTCCTAAAGAATCAGTACGTAGAAAAGTTTATATACTTTTTCTCTACTCTAAATGATGCCATGAACCTAATTAATATATAATCCTGATCAGATACAAATGAATGAAACAATGTTTGATCATAAAGAAATGTTATCATGCATGATTACCAGTTACTAATAAATAATTCTATATGGGTAAAGCATCATAAACCAAGCATTCTATAATGATTCTTGATGAAATCTGTCAGCAGCTTTCCTTTACTGTTTTCTCACCTGACAGTGGATTCATATATCTATTTGCTTGTCTTACAGTTTTGTTTCCAGAGGCCTTCCATTCTTTCTTATCCCTTATGATAAGGGATAAGAAATGTCCTTGTGAAATGTCAATCCCATTTTTGTTAGATTCATTACCTAGTTTATCCTCAGTTTTCCAGAAAAATCATCATGGCTTTCAAGTATAGTATATCTTAGTTTAATGTCTCTGCTACCTTGTTCTCAGATATCTTTTGCTTTTTTTTCTCCCCTTATCACTGGAAGTTTCATTTCTGAGTTTATTCCTTCAAGTTAGTGTTTTAATATTTTCCTACAGCATAGTGAGATAAAAACAAATAATCTTGTTTGGCTGGACAAGATGGATGATTGAATAAAGTTAAAGGAGAATAGACTGTAGAATCCAAAGCCTTCAGGAGAGAAAGAGCATGACTTAAAGGTAATGGTGGCAATGAGTATTTCTATCTTTATGGACAAGAGGGCTTTGAGAGGTCAAGATAATTTATTCCCAGGTTATTTTCAAGTGAACTCCAGACCTCTGGGAGAGTGACAGCACATGGGGACCTAGATACTCTGATGGAGAACCTTGGTATTACAAAATGTACAAGTAGATGGGCTTCTACTAAGTGAGGTGCGTAGAGAAGAATAATTGAAGTTGCTTAGGTTGTGCTTGAATGGCCACAGTCTTAAGGATGTGATGAGCTTGAGTGTTGGATTATGCTTATTGGATTACACATTCAATGAAGGAGTTGGCTGACATATTGTGGCTCTTCGGTAAATGTTGTGGACTGAGTCAAGGAGCATGGCATGCTGCAATACCAAGCTTTGTCTCTTTAGAAAGAGCTAGGTTTACTCTTATGTGAAATAAAATAAAAGTTGTACCTGTGGAGGTTCTTTATGTGTATTTGTGGTTAGGTGGGTGGTTTGGGGCAGTGTTGGAGAGAGAAATACACTTGGATAGCACTTGGTCCCTATGAGCATGGCCAGTTTTATAGAGACTGAGGAGATTTGTCAACTCTGAAATCAAGGGGCCTACAGGAATCACAGAGCTGAATTTATGTTGTTTTTATTACTATGATACCATCTATTAATATAAAGCAAAAAGTAAGAATACCCTATGATTAATAGTCTAAAAAGAAAAATGAGATGACTAGCTTTTTACTTAAAGCAATTTCTAGTCTGTTATGCAATTACTCAGTTGCTTAGTTTCAAGACTTTATTATCTCCTTAAATCATAATTAATATAGAAAATTTGATACATTTCTACTTCCTAATCACTGCTTATCCAAGCACTCACAATCTTTTTTTTTTTTTTTTTTTTTTTTTTTGTGGTACGCGGGCCTCTCACTGTTGTGGCCTCTCCCATTGCGGAGCACAGGCTCCGGACGT
>NW_006787464.1:4262107-4266265 GCF_000442215.2 Lipotes vexillifer
GTGACCTGTGCTCGCACACAGGCCCCTTGGTGGCGGCAGCAGCAGCCTTAGCGTCTCCTGCCCGTCTCTGGTTTCCGAGCTTTTAGCCGCGGCTCCCGCCCGTTTCTGGAGCTCCTTTAGGCAGCGCTTTTAAAACCCCTCTCCTCGCGCCCCAGGAAACACAGAGGCAAGAAAAGGTCTCTTTCCTCTTGGGTAGGTCCAGACTTTTCCCCGGACTCCCTCCCTGCTAGCCGTGGCGCACTAACCCCTTCGGGCTGTGTTCAAGCCGCCAACCCCAGTCCTCTCCCTGAGCTCCGACCGAAACCGAAACCGAGCCTCAGCTCGCAGCCCCGCCCGCCCCCGGCGGGTGAGCACACGAGCCTCTCGGGCTGGTGAGCGCCGGTCGGCGCCGATCCTCTGTGCGGGAATCTCTCCGCTTTGCCCTCCGCGCCCCTGTTGCTGCGCTGTCCTCCGCGGCTCCGAAGCTCCCCGCTCCGCCTCCCGCAATCTCTGCCCGCGAAGGGGCTCCTAGTGTGTGGAGACCTTTCCTCCTTCACGGCTCCCTCCCACTGGTGCAGGTACCGTCCTTATCCTTTTGTCTCTGTTTATTCTTTTTTCTCTTGCCCTACCCAGGTACGTGGGGAGTTTCTTGCCTTTTGGGAGGTCTGAGGTCTCCTGCCAGCGTTCAGTAGGTGTTCTGTAGGAGTTGCTCCACGGGTAGATGTATTTCTGGTGTATCTGTGGGGAGGAAGGTGATCTCTGCGTCTTACTCCTCCGCCATCTTGGAAAGAGTCCCTTACTCACAATCTTTTATATTCCAATTTTGTAGTACTATCATATTCTATAAATGGGAAGTATTAGATTTTCTGTTTTGGTGAGAGTATCTTATTATGGTAGTTGAATAATGCAACATTGAGTTAAGCCAAAGAATTAGAATCTTAATATATATCAATATTAAGAAATATATACATTTTTGAAAATCTTAATGACAGAAAAATTAAAGAATAAAAAATGATTTTAACATTTATAAATTCAATATCCTAGAGCATATTTTATATTTGAAAATTTTCATTACAAGGGTTTTAGGAACATTTTCTATGTTGATCATATGAAATATAGCAAGGATAACCCAGAGATTTACAACTTTCCAGTACATTGCTCTCACTTAGTTCAGTTTAAAAGACAGATGCATAGCTCTAAAAAAAGAATGCTAAGATCTGGTACGTGTCTTCAAAGAGTTTACACTTTAACTGCGAAAACAGATAATGTCAATACAGTGCTGTGATAGGTGCTTTAATAAGGGCATGCACAGTGTGCTGTAGGTGCACATAAGAGAGACTTAAACTTATCTGGAATATGATGTCTTCTCTAGGAATAGCTTCCTGCCTTTTGAAAGAGAGCACAGTTTTGGGGAGTCTTGAATATATACTCTGTAGAAGCTGCAATAATAGTAAGAGATGACTAGTGTACTCTGGGATAAGAGTGCCGATACTGGAAGGCTGGGTGACTTGGAAAGCACTGGCAGATGCCTTCATGCCAGAGAAGTAACTCAAAGATGGGGCACTGTGATTACAATTGAGGGACTGCAGTGCTAACAACCTAGTGATTTAGCATCTCTGTAATGTTCCTGTTGAGGTAGGATCCCTTGTGGAGTTAGTGAACTATGTGTCACTGTCTCCTCTTCACCTTCCCTCCCACCACACCAGTCACCAAAAGACAGGGGAAAGCAAATCTGGGAAAATGAACTGGGAGTAAAACCCTAAAAAAGAGTAGAGATGATATATGAATCAACTAAGTTTTGCTTAAGCTGCGAAGTGCTTGTAATTCATTTTACCTGTACCTGATGTAGAGGAACTCCCTAGATACAGGGAAGAAAATGAGGAGCTTTGGAGAATGAGTTTTGGAGAAAATGAGGAGCTCCTGCCACAGCAGCAAAGGAAAAAGACCTGTTGATGTTGGGTCCTCTAACCTGCAAAGTTTACCTCACTGGGTGTCTGGAGATGGCATTAAAAAGTGTCCAGCATGGTATGCTCACAGTTGGTCTGGAATTCTAGGCAGGGTGGACTTGTGTGTTTGGAAGGTTGAACCATGGCCCAGCTCTAATCAGATGTTAGGTAAAGTTGGATAGAGGGACATGGGCTTCTTAGGGCCGGAGTGGAGACATTTGTTTCCATTTCTTTCTTTCATGAGGCTTTATCTCTTGCAGGGATTTTTCCTGAAACCAGGAGGTTTTGATTCCCTATAAACAAAACCAACTTCCTGGAAATGCTGTTGTGCATCCTGAAAAATGTGATTCTGAAAGTGTTGGCCAGTTGTTGCTGGTGGTGAGAGATGGCATTGTGGAATATCCTAGATGTAAAACATTCAATCAGTTATTGGAGAGGTTAACAAATTACATGGGGGCACACATTTAGTTTGGTTTGGTGCTAACAGGAAGGTGAAACTTCACTTTGATATATACCTTAAAACCTTTTCTACTTTTGTACCTTTAACTTGAGTGAAAATTTTTGTAACTATAAATAAGCACATGATAAAATAAACCACACAAGAAGGACAGAATAATTCTAGAGTGAGAGAGATTGCTGATGAGTTAGAGAACGTTTCTTAAAGAAAGTGAGTTCTTTCTTAAAGTAGGTTATAGAAGCAGATTGGTGTTTGTGTTATAATTTGCACTGAACAGCTCATTTAACCTTACCAAAGGCTTTTCACATTTATCATTCTATATTATCTAGACAAAAATTCTGTAGCAGTTATCATACCAATTGGACTAATAAAGAAACTAAGCCATAAAGAAGTCAAGTATTACCTAAGGACACATTTTGTTTACTGAATATCTGAGACTTGCACTCAAACTTCCTGTGTTCTGATCTGTGTTGTTTCCACAGGATATAGTCTCTTTCCTATTTGTTAAGCTGTTAAAAGTAGAGTGGTTATTGAACAAAAACTGATTATGACATTTCTGAATTAGTCTTAAAAAGTTATCATCAAAGATCAGGTCAACTTGGGCAGATAAAATACACTAATGTAATAGTAACCTTTCAAAGCTCTGCTCATGAGACTTCATACAGACACTTTTTTCTTTTGATTAGCAGTCTAAGTGATGTGTCAAGGTTTGGGCCCCTGCTCCTTTTGTCGTGCTGGGCCTGGAAATGGAACTGGGTGTGATGTTCTCATCCTGGATCTCATTACTGAGGCCAGGAAATGTTAAGAGAGTCATTGGGCTGTCAGCATCAGCTCTAGACTGCTTTCTCAAAATGGAGGGAGCTTGCCTCACCACTAATTCTTCCTCTTGTGGTCATTGCCTTTAACAAGCTACTACTCAAGAGCTAATTAAGAATGGCTTGTGTGCCCAGCAGCCCAGCAGAGTACTGTCACATTTCACCCATTATCATCATTCTGATTGTTTTGTTTGTAGGATTTCAAACTCTGAAATCTCTCTTTGATCACAGCCTCCTCTTCCCCCTTCCCCTATCTTCCAATATTGTTGCTTCTCCTGGGCTTGTGCTTCATCTATGTCTTTTAACCTTGCTCTAGATATTTTAATTGTTGGATAACAGGGCTCCTGATTTTGGAAAATAAAGGCAAAAGATACAATTTTAGCTCTCAAGGAGCTCACAGTCTAGTAGGATAGGCAAAAAAGGAGTCAGATAATGACAATACCATGTGGCAAGTTTTGTCAGAGATTTATATTACTTTTCTATTGCTTTGTAGCAAATTATCCCAGAACTTAATGGCTTAAAGCAACTATCTGGAAATTTCTGTGGGTCAGGAGCTGGCTTAATGGGTCCTCTGATTCAGGGTCCCTAACAGGGCTGGAATAAAGTTGGGCTGTAGTCATGATAAGGTTTGTCAGGAGTGGGTCTGTTTCCAGGCACACTCATGTGGTTGTTGGCAGGATTTAGTTTCTGGTGAGTTGTTGGACTGAGGGCCTCAGTTCTTTGCTGCTATTACCAGGAGGCCACCTTTACTTTCTCACCAGGAGTGCCTCTCTGTATGGCAGCCCATAGTACACCAGCTAACTTCATCAGAGTAAGCAAGTGAGAGGACAAGAGAGGGAGTGCAAGCAAGATGGGAGTCATAGTTTTCATAATTTAATCTTGGAAGTGACATTCATCACTTTTGCTCTTTTCTTTTTGTTAGAAGCAGGTCACTAGGTTGACCCCATACTCAAGGGAAAGA
>NW_006787464.1:4266337-4272912 GCF_000442215.2 Lipotes vexillifer
GGAAAGAGATTACCCAAAGGCAGGAGGTGGGGATCATTGGGGACCGTTTTAGAAACTACCTACAACACCCAGAATAAAATATCTGTCAAAAAGTCCATGAACTTTTCCTTGTAGGAGATAAGAGTATATTTTTCAGGCCAGAAAGTGGCTTCGAATTAATTATTGAATTGACAAGTTATCTCACTTCTCTTTAGATTCACAGTGTACTAGATTGGATGCGGCTCAAAGGGCTAAAAAAACTGAAGCATGTTGAGGTGACAAGGATTTATCATTTATTGAAAGGCTATGTGCAAAAAATTTTGTTGCGTGCCTTCATACTTTCATGTAATCTTCAAAAAAATGTTGCATGAAATAGAGAGTTAGCCTAGGGGGTAGAGCTGCTGTTTGGGTTGTGCCCTGCATAAGTCCCAGGTCATTACCAACAATGTGAGCAGCATGTGTTGGAGTGTGCATCTAGTGGCCATGTTTAGTGGTTACATCTTTGTGTCTGAAGTCAGCACTTCCTTACTAGTGCTGTTACTTTGTCAAGTTAATTAAGGTCTCTAAATCTTAGCTTCCTCATCTCCAAAATAAGGAGTTATTAAGTTACTCTCAAGATCGCTCTGAGGATTAAATGAGATTATCACCATCATCATCACTTACTCAACGCTTACTAGGATTCAGGCACTCCTTTTAGTGTTTTGAGTATACTGACTTTCACAGTAACTCCATAAAGAAGGTATTTTTATGGTCTCATTTTTACCGATGAGGAAGCTAAGTCATGGAGAGGTTAAGTAATTTGCCTAAGGTCACAAAGCTAGGAAATGGCCCAGCTCCACAGTCTGTGTTTTTGATTCCTGCACTGTATGCTTCTCAGTGTGGAGTTAAGACTGTAGCACAGTGGCCAGCACTTAGCACATACTCAATATAAGCTCTTACTTTACCTCCATTTTGCTAATGGGAAATCAAAGACTCATAAGTGGTTAATAACTTACCTAAAGAGTAACCGAACTCTTAAATGGGAGACCCACGATTTTAATTCATATATGGCTGGATTCAAGGCTCATGGTGTTATTTGTTGTGCTTTGTTTTATTCAATATAATTATGCCAACTCTGAAGTAGTCTTTGTCTAAAGGAAAAACTACCTGGATAGCTCCTCAGGGCATTGCTATATTATAGTGCAGCACAAACACTGATGTGTATAAGGATGATTCTAGACCATCAAGAAAAGGATACATTTTATATAATATACCTACAGTAAGAAGGACAGGAAGTATATATTTTAGAAGGTTTCTATCAGATTCATTAAAATAGAGTCAGTTTGATACTATAGTGGGCAAGCTTTAGCTATCTGGAAAATTGATCTATGTTGCATACCATATTCCTGAGCAGTGTCAGTTAAATGAGGTATGACTATATAAAACAAGAGGGATAATGAATGCAGTAGCTTTGGATATTTAGCTATGAAATGGACCTTAACAGTCTTAGTTTATTTTCTTGCACCTTACTGGAAATAAGTTCTGTAACCCATAAAATGAATTATGTTAAAAGAATGTGATCCACAAATTATACTTCTATTTTTAAAAATGTATATATACTCATCCACCAGTTGTAGCTTTTCCATATAGGTATACATATATAGAAGTTATTAATCATTTACTTATCCTGTGCTGCTATCAAGGAATACAGAATGGAATTGGTAGATGAAGTGTTATTTCTTAAAGCAAACAAGCATTTTACCTGTGAAGATATAGCAACCACCAGCAAAGCTGGTGCTATTATAAATTCATGTTCTCCAACCTAAATTGGCCCTCAACACTGATTGGGAAGAAAAAAACTTTTATATTTCTGTAATCATCTCACTGCCCTCATCTTACAAAGTATCTAAATTAACCTTACTTATTTTTATTCATTTTCTGTCTTTTCTACTTTGTTTTTCAGAGTTCCCCTTCCTTCTTACTTCATGTATCTCTAAATGATAACATCTACTTTCATACAGTTAAAAATGTTCAGAAGGCAGTTTAATGAATTCAGTTAAGCAAGTGGACATTGGAGTCAGAACTACTTTTATTTAGATGCTTGTTCTGTTGTTTACTAGCTGGGAAACTGGGGCAAGTTCCTCAAATTTTCTAAATTTTCATTTTACTTCCATGTAAAATAAGCACAGTAATGGTACCTTAGGTACATTAGGATGTCCTAAGGATTAAATTATGTAACTCATATAGAACTCTCAGTATAGTGCCTGGTCAGCGGTAAGAGGTCAATAAATGTTAATTATTATTGTTAATACTATTATTTTTGTTAATATATTTTGGTTAATATTATTTATTGGTGATATTATTTTTAAGTTCTAAGAGCTTCCAACTCTGTGCCTTCAGTTCAGATACCTTTTCTGGGATTCAGGCCTGCCTGTGCCCTACATCTAGCTTTCAACAAAACATCTGCTTAACTGAGTTTTTATTGCTGATAGCTTTACTTAAGACTTGGGCCAAACTCTGGGGAGAGCAAAGTCATTCACTTTGCCTAATGTAATTGTGAATAGACTCTTTCACATTCCAGGCACTTTTCAGTTATTAGGACAGTCCTATTTCAGCATTTAACATCCAGTCTTGTATATTTTAAGACTTCTGTCTGAAACTCAGTTCAAAGCTTTCTCTTCTCTTCAAAGCATGGGTAGGACTATCTGTGTCTTTAGCAGCTTGGAGCAGTTTCTCCGTCTGCCTCCTCCTTCTAGGTGCTAGCTTCTCTGTTAGGTTCTGGTAGAGAGGAAGGAGAGGGAAAAGGCAAACCTCTCCTTATTGGACTGTAGGTGAAAGCAGTTACTTGTTCGTTGATGAGAGGTGTCTGGCTCACATTGGTCATTTCTGTCATGGGACCCAGGAGGGCCCCGTTCAGATTTCCTTCTGAGTCCCTGATATGGGAGATCTAGCTCTGACTTGGTATTTTCCACCTCCTGTACTCGTAGCTCCTGGCTTCTCCCACAACACCTTCCTGCTTAGGTTCCTCTTGGGAGAAGTTCTTTCAAGATAGCTCAAACCCAGCTGTCTTCTGAAATGTTCACTCGCCTCAGCCTTAACAGTATGTGAAGTTTCACTTTTCCCTCTATTTTAGCCCTGTCTTCTTTTTCTTTTCCCAGCTCATGGTGACCCAGGGGCAGATTAGTGAGTCTGCTGGTTACACAGTGTACAACTGGGGGACAAAATACTTTTATCCTTTTCTGGCAGAAATCCTACTATTGAATAAGTGATTCTCATGAAGCTCCCCATTTCCAGTGGATTTTGGAAGGATAAGCATTCCTATAGGCTCATGCTGAAAAAAGAAGAAAATAGTCTTTCCTCTTGGACACTGCTTCTGAAAAGGCAATTCATTTTCTTACCACCAGTCTTCTATGTGTTTTGACTGTCAGAGTTATGGGCATTAGATATGGAAGAGAAGATGCTTGGATTCTGCCTCTCATTAGACCTTGAAGATGTGTCTGGCCCCAACTCCTAGTGATCTCTGAGCTTAGAATGCAAGAATTTTGCACGTTTTGCATTTAATTTTGAGTCTTTGCAGCAATTCCTAGAAAACAGGACAAAATCTCATATGGTCCTCGGTTACACTCGACTAAAAATTAATACCAGAGATCTGGGATTGTTATTCTCCTGTTCTGATTTTGTATCTCCAGGGTCAATATGCAAAATAATAGGGTTTAATAAATATTTGTTGAATGAATTAAAAGACAAACATACCCAGAAAACCTGATCCTAAACTGTGTAACACACAACAGCTAGAGAAGACCCAGTCCTGGAAATAGGCACCCAGAGAAATTGCTAACGTCATCTTTATAGATTAAAACACCTAAGTTCTTAAATTGGTCCCTTTGATACCACTGTATTTATTGTATAGATTTCTATACTTTTATGCTTTGGTTTCACTTTCCATTTATTAGTTAAATAATTACTTTATGAGAGCTGTGGGAATAAATTTAAAACTTTACTGTATTTCTACAGAGAGTTCTGCTGTAATATAATGACTATGAAATGATCTCACATTTACTTAGGATTATTAAAAGGCACTGTCCAAGAAATATTCTTATTTTTGTTCATTCTTTTCCAAATCACATTAAAATAGTCCCCTTGGCACTTAAGTGATTTTGTAAGATTTTTTTTTTTTTTTAAGCGGGCCTCTCACTGTTGTGGCCTCTCCCGTTGCGGAGCACAGGCTCCGGACGCGGAAGCTCAGTGGCCATGGCTCACGGGCCTAGCCGCTCTGCGGCATGTGGGGTCTTCCCGGACCGGGGCACGAACCCGTGTCCCCTGCATCGGCAGTCGGACTCTCAACCACTGTGCCATCAGGGAAGCCCCTGTAAGACTTTTATACTCACTTTAAAATGCCACATTATTTTCCTAGCTTTTAAAATTTCTTTTTTGAAAACTTGATTTCCAAGCAAAGTATTCAAGAGAAAATTTAAATCTAAATTTAGTCTGTTAAAGAAATATGAATGAAATTTGATATAAAGTATTAAATGACATGTTTTATAATTTCTTACAAATTTTGGGAGTATTACTGGGTTTCCAAGTAGATTTACCTGGGATATCAATCATGAACCGTCATGAGTTACATTTGCTTGATCACTTGATATGAGGAGATCAACACATATCTTTGTTAAAAACACAAAAATAATCATAAGGTGCCATTCCAATGCATTTCAACAATGTTTAGAAAAGGGAAGAAGATATAATCTTTTTAAGAAGTCCTGTTCAAAAAATTGCTAGGAATTTATAGAGATTGCTAAAGAAATAACTTGCATACTCAACCTATTGCTTGGCTATTTCAGGTATCTATGAGGAATGGGCTTTGTAAGACAAGTTACGAAGGAAATTTTTTCCTCACTGGTAAAGGATAGTTGTGTACTAGGAGTCCATGTATAACAAGGCTGTAATCTTGCTGTGCTTCCATTTCATCTAGGTTAGCAACTGAAGAGCAAACATTAAAGTCTAGATGCTAAGAATTCAGAAGGGCAAAAGCAATTTTTATAACCTTAAGTTTATACTAATACTAGTACTGATAATGTTAAGAATAATTATGAACAGTTATAGAGCACTCTGTAGTTTAAGAACTGCATATACTTAAATTATATCTTTTGGGAGACATTATTGTCATCAGCCTCATATTAGAGGTGAGGAAACTAAAGTCAAGTACATGGTCCATTGCCAACAGCAGTTAAATAGGGGCCTGCAAGTTGTATCCAGCCTTCTTGATTCCAGAGCATTTACCCTTTACACATCACCCATTTTTCTAAATTAAAGTCCTAGTCTTGCTTGTGAGAGGATGCAGAGGCAGGTTTAGCATGAATTAAAGGAAGCATAGTTTCAGGATCCATTACTTTGCCTGAGCTCATTCCAAAGTCTAGGGAGAGACCCTAAAAATGTTCATATATTTGTGTAAGATTTTGCAATATTTTTGTAAAGTAATATTTTAAAATATCTATAGTCAGTCTGTCCACTTCATCTTCACCTTTATCATACTTCCCCTTGTACTGAGTTGGTATTCAAGTAGCCATGGGCAATTTTGGGATCTGGCTTAGAGGAAATTGATTTGGTAATACACTTGAATAATGAGATTTATTTATGCGGTTTGCAGTTGCTCCCTCATATAGTTAAATCACTGCTAGCCATGTTGATGCAGAGATGATTTTTAGGAATATTACTATAGCCTGTTGTGTTTACTCAGTTAGGGTTGAGACATAAAACTGCGTCATAGGCAGTTATCATATGAATTTGTCCTACAGCCTCAGCACCTAAAGTATGTGGGGAGAGACAAAGTTAGAAATGTTCAGAACCAGAAGCTAATTTGTGGAAAATTCTTCCATACATCAGATGAGTAAAGTATAAGCAGAGAAATGGGTACTCGTTAAACCTAGTCAAAATAGTCTTCTTGATAGAGGTTTTCCCAAATATGACAACAATCCTAAAATTTTACATCTTGTTACCAATGACAGTTTGTGAACCTGAAAGTTAATTTAGTAAAGGAAGTTAACTGATAGAAATATGCCATTTTTCTCATTTTATGTTTTTGGTATTACAACTTAAAATTTGTAATTTTTTGATTTATTTTATCATTTCAAATAAATACCTTCCTAGATGCTTTTGTATTTATAATTTTATATTATTTTTTAAAAAGAGGCCCTTTTCTCCTAAACTGTGAAAGATTAAGGCCTCATAAAGCCTATATCCTCTGCTGAAGTACGTGTGCTCAGCAAATATTTGTTAAATGAGTAAAGCATCTTCAGGAATTGGTTTTGATGCTAAAGTGACTTGATATTCTGAAGTTCTCACCTTAAGTAGTTGTGGGTGGAGTTTCTCTTCAAGGCTGGTAGAAAGACCCTGTACTTTATTTATTTTATTTCTGTTTGAAATGGAAGCAATTTATTTTATTTTTAAAAAATTAAAAAAAATTTTTATACAACTTAAAAGGTTACTTTCCATTTACAGTTATTACAAAATATTGGCTCTATTCCCCATTTCGTACAGTACATCCTTGAGTCTGTCTTACACCCAGTAGTTTGTCCCTCCCACTCCTCCACCCTATGAAGCACCTCCCCCCCCCCCCC
>NW_006787464.1:4272987-4278723 GCF_000442215.2 Lipotes vexillifer
CCCCCCCCCCCCCCCCCCTGGCGACCACAAGTTTGTTCCCTATATCTGTGAGTCTGCTTCTTTTTTGTTATATTCATTAATTTGTTGTATTTTTCGATTCTACATGTAAGTGATATCACACAATATTTGTCTTTGTCTGTCTGACTTATCTCACTTAGCATATTGCCCTCCAAGTCCAGCCATGTTGCGGCAAATGGAGAATTTTTTTTCTTTTTATGGTTGAGTAGTAGTTCATTGTGTATAAATACCACAGCTTCTTTATGTATCTGTTGATGGACACTTAGGTTGTTTCTGTATCTTGGCAATTGTAAATAATGCTGCTATGAACACTGGGGTGCATGTATCTTTTCAAATTAGTGTTTTTATTTTTGTTTTTTTTTGGATATATACCCAGGAGTGGAATTGCTGGGTCATATGGTAGTACTATTTTCCACAGTGGTCACACCAATTTATAATCCCACCAACAGTGTGCTAGGGTTCCCAACTGTCCACATCCTTGACAACATTTGTTATTTGTGTTCTTTTTGATGATAGCCATTCTGACAGGTGTGAGGTGATATCTTATTGTGGTTTTGATTTGCATTTCCCTGATGATCAGTGATACTGAGCATCTTTTCATGTGTCCGTTGGCCATCTACATTTCTTCTTTGGAAAAATGTCTATTTAGTTCTGCTCTACATTTTTTAATTGGGTTGTTTGTTTTTGTGATGTTGAGTTATATGAGTTATTTATATATGTTGGATATTAATTCCTTATTAGTCATATTATTTGCAAATATTTTCTCCCATTCAGTAGGTTGTCTTTTCATTTTGCTGTGCAAAAGCTTTTAAGTTTAATTAGGTCCCATTTATTTATTTTTCCTTTTATTTCCTTTGCTTTAGGAGAAAGATCCAAAAAAATATTGGTACAATTTACATGAAAGAGTATTCTGCCTATGTTTTACCCTAGGAGTTTTATAGTATCCAGTCTTACATTTAGGTCTTTAACCCATTTTGAGTTTATTTTTGTATATTGTGTTAGAGAATGTTCTGATTTCATTCTTTTACATGTAGCTGTTCAATTTTCCCAACACCACTTGTTGAAGAGACTGTCTTTTCTCCATTGTATATTCTTGCCTCCTTTGTCGTAGATTAATTACCTATAAGTGCGTGGGTTCACTTCTGGTCTCTCTATTCTGTTCCATTGATCTATGTGTCTGTTTTTGTGCCAGTCCCATGCTGTTTTGATTACTGTAGCTTTGTGGTATAGTTGAAAGTCAGGGCACATGACTCCTCCAGCTCTGTTCTTCTTTCTCAAGATTGTTTTGACTATTGGGGTCTTTTGTGTTTCCATGTAAAATTTTAAATTATTTGTTCTAGTTCTGCAAAAAATGCCATTGCTATTTTGATAGGAATTGCATTGAATCTGTAGATTGCCTTAGGTAGTGTGGATATTTTAACAGTATTGATTCTTCCAATCCAACAACACAGTAGGTCTTTCCATCTGTTTATGTCATCCTCAGTTTCTTTCATCAGCGTCTTATAGTTTTTGGAGTACAGGTCTTTTGCCTCCTTAGGTAGGTTTATTCCTAGATATTTTATTCTTTTTGATGCAATGGTAAATGGGATTGTTTCCTTAATTTCTCTTTCTGATACCTCATTGTTAGTATATAGATATGCAACAGATTTCTGTGTATTAATTTTATATCCTGAAACTTTACTGAGTTCATTGAGGAGCTGTAGTAGATTTCTGGTGGTGTGTTTAGGATTTTCTAGGAATTGTATCATGTCATCTTCAAACAGTGATAGTTTTACTTCTTCCTTTCCCATTTATGTTCCTTTTATTTCTTTTTCTTCTCTGATGGCTGTGGCTAGGACTTCCAATATATATTGAATAAAAGTGGTGAGAGTGGGCATCCTTGTCTTGTTTCTGATCTTAGAGGAAATGCTTTCAAGACCCTGTACTTTATGAAGTTGCTCTGTACAAATTTATTATATTTCCTTTCCAGTATGTGCCTAAAGCTAACTACCTGCATTTTATATTCAGAGATTTTCCCCTCCTCCTCCAGAAACTTAGCCTCTTGTCTTTACAGGATATCAACGGAACCTTTGTTTTTGAAAACCTAGAGTCATCAAGGTGATGCAAATTGATTGTTTGGGGCTGGAAGGATTCCAATGGAAGTATTCCACCCTGGGAGAGATAGTGTTAGAGTCCTTTTGTTTAGGTGTCACAGATGATGGAAAGTTTGGTATAATAGGGACCAGCATCTTGTTCCCCACATACCAATAGTTCTTGGAAGTAATGGATCTTCCATAAGACTGAATGTATTGTGGCACTAGAAGTCATGGCTTGAGACCCTTATTAATTATTCCTTGAATCCTAAGTTATCACAGAGGGGGTATAAACACTAGTCTCTAAAGGTATGATGGAACAATTCATGTCACAGGGGAATCATATGGAAGTGAAGACCATAGTCCCTTTCCCCCAATTTGTTGAACTATGTATGTAACCACTCCATCCAATAAGTTAACCACGCCATCCCATCACTCCGTTAACCACCCCATCCCATCACTCCAACCCAAGACTTTTGTGTGTATGAACTTAGGGTAGTAATTCTCGAAGTATGGTTCCTTTCCATATGTCAGAATCACTTATAAATGTTTTATTTTATTTTATTTTTTTCTACATTAATTTTTTATTCTTTTATGTCAGAGGATTTAAAAACAAAAACCTTTTTAGTTTAGAATAATTTAGAATTCCAGAAAAGTTGCAAAGATAATACAGAGAATTTCCATATTCCCTTCACACAGTTTCCCTTATGGGTAACATGTCACATTACATTGGTAAATTGACAAAACTAATAAGCCAATGCTACTATTAACTGACCCTTAGACTTTATTTTCACTTCTAAACGTTTTAGAAATACAAATTCTTAGGCCTACTAATTAGACACTCTAGTGACTAGTCTATATAGCAAACTTATATGTACTACATATGGAGCCATAATGTTTCATGCAACCAGGGAACAGGTAGGTCAGGTGGGCCTCATGAAGGATGTGAAACAGAAACACAAAAGCCATAAGGACACAAGGCAATGACACAGACTCTTTACGTACAGGATGGCATGGTCTGTCCTGGATTTACTCTGTGAATCTTCTGAAGTTTTACTTGTTTAAAGATTTTTTTTAATCTGCTTCTCTATACATATGGCTGAAAAGTAACCCTTCCTTAGCTCCACAAGAGCTCAAGCGGTTAATAGAGATTGATTAATGAATTAGAAACACAATTTTAGGAGAAAGATTTGATCAAGTCAATTTGGATGAGTTTTGGCCATGCTGACAGAATCATATGGGACAAACAGGGCTGAAGAGGACTCACACTTGTGTGACATGAGTCAGTAAGGACAAGGGCTTATGTATCACAGTGAACATCAGGACTCAAGATTTAAGGTCACTAATATTAATGAATTACGTTTCTAATTTTTATTACATTTCTTGTCCGCAGTTTGATTCTTTTGTACTTTGACTAAGTTCTATGCTCATTTCCATATGCCTGGATATATGAAAATAAATTGGGTTTGGCAAGAAATTTGAATTTCTGCTGGAGTGAAAGGTGGTTGAAAGTTTGACTTTCATACTGGAATTTTTTATTTTAATAAATCTTTATGTAATATAATTGCTTCACAATACTGTGTTAGTTTCTGTTGTACAAGAAAGTGAATCAGCCATATGCATACATAAATCCCATATCCCCTCTCGCTTGAGCCTCCCTCCCACCCTCCATATCCCACCTCTCTAGGTCATCGCAAAGCACTGAGCTGATCTCCCTGTGCTGTGCTACTGCTTCCCACAAGCTAACTATTTTACATTCAGTAGTGTATATATGTCGATGCTACACTCACTTCGCCCCAGCTTCCCCCTCCCCACTGTGTCCTTCAGTCCATTCTCTATGTCTGCGTCTTTATTCCTGCCCTGCCACTAGGTTCATCAGTACCATTTTCTTTTTTTTAGATTCCATATATGCGTTAGCATACGGTATTTGTTTTTCTCTTTCTGACTTACTTCACTCTGTATGACAGATTCTAGGTCCATCCACCTCACTATAAATAACTCAATTTCGTTTCTTTTTATGGCTGAGTAATATTCCATTGTATATATGTGCCACACCTTCTTTATCCATTCATCTGTCGATGGACACTTAGGTTGCTTCCATGTCCTGGCTATTGTAAATAGTGCTGCAGTGAACCTTGTGGGACAAGTTTCTTTTTGAATTATGGTTTTCTCAGGGTATATGCCCAGTAGTGGGATTGCTGGGTCATATGGTAGTTCTATTTTTAGTTTTTTAAGGAACCTCCATACTGTTTTCCATAGTGGTTGGTTGTATCAATTTATATTCCCACCAACAGTGCAGGAGGGTTCCCTTTTTTGCACACCCTTGCCAGCATTTGTTGTTTCTAGATTTTTTGATAATGGCCATTCTGACTGGTGTGAGGTGATACCTCATTGTAGTTTTGATTTGCATTTCTCTAATAATTAATGATGTTGAGCATCTGTTCATGTGCCTCTTGACCATCTGTATGTCTTCTGTGGTTATTTGGTCTCCCGCCCATTTTTTAATTGAATTTTTTGTTGTTTTGATATTGAGCTCCATGAGCTGTTTGTATATTTTGGAGATTAATCCTTTGTCCATTATTTCATTTGAAAATATGTTCTCCCATTCTGAAGATTGACTTTCTGTCTTGTTTATGGTTTCTTTTGCTGTGCAATAGCTTTGAAGTTGAATTAGGTCCCATTTGTTTCCTTCTGTTTTTATTTCCATTAGTCTAAGAGGTGGGTCAAAAAAGATCTTACTGTGGTTTATGTCAAAGAGTGTTTTTCCTATGTTTTCCTCTAAGAGTTTTATAGTGTCTGGTCTTAGATTTAAGTCTTTAATCCATTTGGAGTTTATTTTTGTGTATGGTGTTAGGTAGTGTTCTAATTTCATTCTTTTACATGTAGCTGTCCAGTTTTCCCAGCACCACTTATTGAAGAGACTGTCTTTTCTCCATTGTATGCTCTTGCCTCCTTTGACATAAATTAGGTGACCATATGTGCATGGGTTTATCTCTGGGCTTTCTATCCTGTATCATTGTTCTATATTTCTGTTTTTGTGCCAGTACCATACTGTCTTGATGACTGTAGCTTTGTGGCATAGTTTGAAGTCGGGGAGCCTCCTTCCTCCAGCTCTGTTTATCTTTCACAAGACTGCTTAGGCTATTCTGGGTCTTTTGTGTTTCCATATGTATTGTTAAAGTTTTTGTTCTAATTCTGTGAGGAATGCCATTGGTAGTTTGATAGGGATTGCATTGAATCTCTAGATTGCTTTGGATAGTATAGTCATTTTCACAATATTGATTCTTCCAATCCAAGAACATGGTATATTTCTCCATCTGTTTATGACATCTTTGATTTCTTTCATCAGTGTCTTATAGTTTTTGGAGTACAGGTCTTTTGCCTCCTTAGGAGGTTTATTCCTAGGTATTTTATTCTTTCTGTTGCAGTGGTAAATGGGATTGTTTCTTAATTTCTTTTTCTGGCCTTTCATGTCAGTGTATAGAAATGCAACAGATTTCTGTATATTAATTTTGTATCCTGCAACTTTACCAAATTCATTGATGAGCTCTAGTAGTTTTCTGGTAGCATCTTTAGGATTTTCTATGTATAGTATCATGTCGTCTGCAAACAGTGACAGTTTTACTTCTTCTTTTCCAATTTGGAT
>NW_006787464.1:4278733-4285694 GCF_000442215.2 Lipotes vexillifer
CGATTTGTATTCCTTTTATTTCTTTTTCTTCTCTGATTGCTGTGGCTAGTACTTCCAAAACTGTGTTGAATAAGAGTGGTGAGAGTGGACATCCTTGTCTTGTTCCTGATCTTAGAGGAAATGCTTTCAGTTTTTCATCATTGAGTAGGATGTTTGCTGTGGGTTTGTCATATATGGCCTTTATTATATTGAGGTAGGTTCCCTCTATGCCCATTTTCTGGAGAGTTTTTATCATAAATGGGTGTTGAATTTTGTCAAAATATGTTTCTGCATCTGATGAGATGATCATATGGTTTTTATTCCTTAATTTGTTAATATGATGTATCACATTGATTGATTTGCATATATTGAAGAATCCTTGCATCCCTGGGATAAATCCCACTTGATCATGGTGTATGATCCTTTTAATGTGTTGCTGGATTCTGTTTGCTAGTATTCTGTTGAGGATTTTTGCATCTATGTTCATCAGTGATATTGGTCTATAATTTTCTTTTTTTGTGATATCTTTTTCTTGTTTTTGTATCAGGGTGATGTTGGCTTTGTAGAATGAATTTGGGAGTGTTTCTCCCTCTGCAATTTTTTGGAAGAGTTTGAGAAGGATCAGTGTTAGCTCTTCTCTAAATGTTTGATAGAATTCGCCTGTGAAGCCATCTGGTCCTGGACTTTTGTTTGTTGGAAGATTTTTTTTTTTTTTTTGCAGTACATGGGCCTCTCACTGTTGTGGCCTCTCCTGTTGAGGAGCACAGGCTCCGGATGCACAGGCTCAGCGGCCATGGCTCACAGGCCCAGCCGCTCCGCAGCATGTGGGTTCTTCCCAGACCGGGGCACGAACCCGTGTCCCCTGTATTGGCAGGCAGACTCTCAACCACTGCGCCACCAGGGAAGCCCTGTTGGAATATTTTTAAGTACAGTTTCAATTTCATTACTTGTGATAAGTCTGTTTATATTTTCTAATTCTTCGTGGTTCAGTCTTGGAAAATTGTACCTTTCCAAGAATTTGTCCATTCCTTCATGGTTGTCCTTTTTATTGGTATATAGCTGTTTGTAGTAGTCTCTTATAATCCTTTGTAATTCTGTGGTGTCAGTTGTGATTTCTCCTTTTTCATTTCTAACATTATTGATTTGCATGTTCTCCCTTTTTTGTTGATGAGTCTGGCTAAGTATTTATCAATTTTGTTTATCTTTTCAAAGAACCAGCTTTTAGTTTTAGTGATCTTGCTATTGTTTTCTTCATTTCTGTTTCATTGATTTCTGCTCTGATCTTTATGATTTCTTTCCTTCTACTGACTTTGGGTTTTCTTTGTTCTTCTTTCTCTAGTTACCTTAGGTGTAGGATTAGAGTTTTTATTTGAGATTCCTCTTGTTTCTTCAGGTGAGATTGAATTGCTATAAACTTCCCTCTTAGAACTGCTTTTGCTGTGTCCCATACGTTTTATGTCGTTGTGTTTTCATTGTCATTTGTTTCTATGTATTTTTAAATTTCTTCTTTGATTTCTTCAGTGATCTGTTGGTTATTTAGTAGTGTACTGTTTAGCCTCCATGTATTTGTGATTTTTCCAGGTTTTCTTTCCTGTAACTGATTTCCAATCTCATAGTGTCATGGTCAGAAAAGATGCTTGATATGACTGCAATTTTCTTAAATTTTTCGAGGCTTGATTTGGAACCAAGATGTGATTAATCCTGGAGAATGTTCCATATGCACTTGAGAAGAATGTGTATTCTGCCACTCTCGGGTACAATGTTCTATAAATATCAATTAAATCTATCTTGTCTACTGTGTCACTTAAAGCTTGTGTTTCCTTATTTATTTTCTGTTTGGATGAAGTTTCCATTGGTGTAAGTTGGGTATTAAAGTCCCCACCTGGTATTGTGTTACTGTCGATTTCCCCTTTCATGGTTGTTAGAATTTGCCTTCTGTATTGAGGGGCTGCTATGTTGGGTGCATAGACATTTATAATTGTTTTATCTTCTTCTTGGATTGATCCCTTGATCATTATGTAATGTCCTTCCTTATCTCTTATAACAGTCTTTATTTTAAAGTGTATGTTATCTGATATAAGTATTGCTATTCCAGCTTTCTTTTGATTTCCATTTGCATGGAATATCTTTTTCCATCCCTTTACTTTCAGTCTGTATGTGTCCCTAGGTTTGAAGTGAGTCTCTGGTGGACAGCATATATATGGGTTATGTTTTTGTATCCATTCAGCTAGTGTGTATCTTTTGGTTGGGGCATTTAATCCGTTTACATTCAAGGTTATTATTAATATGTGTATGTTCCTATTACCATTTTCTTAATTGTTTTGGGTTTGTTTTTGTGGGTCTTTTTCTTCTCTTGTGTTTCCTGCCTAGAGAAGTTTCTTTAGCATTTGTTGTAAAGCTGGTTTGGTGGTGCTGAGTTCTCTTAGCTTTTGCTTGTCTGATTAGCTTTTGTCTTCTCTGTTGAATGTGAATGAGATCCTTGCTGGGTAGAGTAATCTTGGTTATAGGTTTTTCTGTTTCGTCACTTTAAGTGTGTCTTGCCACTCCTTTCTGGCCTGCAGAGTTGCTGCTGAAAAATCAGCTGATAACCTTATGGGGAATCCTTTCTATGTAATTTTTTTTTCCCTTGCTGCTTTTAATATATTTTCTTTGAATTTAATTTTTGTTAGTTTGATTAATATGTCTTGGTGTGTTTCTCCTAGGGTTTATTCTGTATGGGACTCTGCGCTTCCTGGACTTGGGTGACTACTTCCTTTCCCATATTAGGGAAGTTTTCCACTACAAAATCTTCAAATATTTTCTCAGACCCTTTGTTTTTCTCTTCTTCTTTTGGGACCCCTATAATTTGAATGTTGATGCGTTTAGTGTTGTCCCAGAGGTCTCTGAGATTGTCTTCAATTCTTTTCATTCTGTTTTCTTTATTCTGCTCCTCGGCAGTTATTTCCACCATTTTATTTTCCAGCTCAGTTATTCGTTCTTCTGCCTCAGTTATTCTGTTATTGATTCCTTCTAGTGTATTTTTCATATGTTATTGTGTTGCTCATCTCTGTTTGTTTGTTCTTTAGTTCTTCTAGATCTTTGTTAAACATTTATTGTATTTTCTCAATCTTCTCCTCCATTCTATTTCTGAGATTCTGGATCATCTTTACTGTCATTACTCTGAATTCTTTTCCAGGTAGATTGCCTATTTCCTCTTCATTTATTTGGTCTTGTTGGTTTTTACCTTGCTCCTCCATCTGTGACATATTGTTTTGCCATGTCTTTTTTTTTTTTTTGATGAGTGGGATTGTGTTCCTGCCTTACTGGTTGTTTGGCCTGAGGCTTCCAACACTGGAGTTTGTAGGCTGTTGGGTAGAGCTGGGTCTTGCTACTGAGATGAGGACCTCCAGGTGACTTCACTCGGATGAATATTCCCTGGGGTCTGAGGTTCTCTTAGTCCAGTGGTTCGGACTTGAAGCTCCCACCGCAGGAACTCTGGCCTGGCCCCTGGCTCATGAACCAAGATCCTTTAATGTACATGGGGCAGGAAGAACAAAAAAACAGGAGAACAATAAGAAAGTAAAAATTAAAATTAACCCAGGAAACTAACTGATATGTTGGAAGAACATAAAAATAAAAATATAGATGCAACAACAATGGGAATGTAAAACAGAACCACAATATTAAAACAGAGGAAGAGGATAAAAAAAGGTGGAAAAAGGCCTTGGCTGTGGAGAGTGTGGCCTAAGCAGGTGTGAGTTTTGGGCCATGGGCAAGGCCTATGCTTAGGACCCACAGGGCTGGAAAAGTCCCAGGGGAGATGGTGTGGGGGGTGAGGCTTAGGCTCAACAGAACAGAAGGAGGCCAGGTGTGCCTCCTGCCTCTAGTCTCAGAGGGTGGAGGACCCCACCTGGGAGCCCAGCAGGCTTCCTAGGCTCAAGTGGGTGGGGCAAATGCCCTCTGCTCCTCTCCTGTTCCTCTGGTACTGGAGGTCCACTCCCACCTGCCTCTCCTGATCTCCCCGGCCTCTCTCGATGTCCCCAGGACCAATCTGGCTCAGAGGGGACCTCTGAGTGTGTAGGACCCGGCCCGAGAGCCTGGCAGACTTCCCCGGCCGATTGGGCAGGGGAAATGCTGGGTCTGTTCCCCCCTGGTCTGAGCCCCTGAGGGTCCCTCCAGGCATGGGAATCCCTCCCCCATCTCAGCCACCCCTCCGGGACTCTGGTCCTGTATGGCCTGCACTTCTCCTCCCCTCTCAGTCCCCACACGTCCTGCCAGTTCGCGTGGGGGTTCTTCCTGTCTTCTTGGGCATCAGGGTCCCCCACCAGCTTCTGGAAGGCACCCTAGTTGTGGGGAGATGTGAACTCTGTGTCTTCCCACACTGCCATCTTGACTCCACTCTGATACTGGAATTTTTATTGCCTGCTTAAGATATAAATTGTATTTCCTCCAATGCTCTGAAATAACAGCTCAATAAATAACTACTAATATCGTGGTTTAGGCTTTTTAGTTAAGCATCTAACTTTCACTGGCATAATATTCAAATAATGCATGATGCAGTGAGCCTTTTTGGTTGCAAAACTGGAAGCCCTCCAGTAATTTAAGCAACATTTCAAATGAATTTAATTTTAGCTCAGACTCTGTGAAACTAAGAATTATCTTTACTAATATCTAAAAATAATCACAGATTTGTTATACCTTTAATCTTCCTATGGTTTCTTTATTGTTAATGAACATTGTTATTTCCAAGTCTAGGTTTTTTATTTATTATTTCCTTACAAACAATTATCCTGAATTCTCAATACTACACAATAAGAGGAGACCTTCAATCATAAGGACTTCAGGGTATAGTCCAGAAGTTGGCAAACGTTTTCATTTAAGGGCCAGAGAGTAAATATTGTAGGTGTTAGAGGCCGCATATAGTCTGTCACATATTCTCCTCCTCTCCGTTTTCCTTCTCTTCTTCCTTCTCCTTCTTTTGCTCCTTGCCCTTTTCTTCCTTCTTCTTTGCAACCTATGCTTAGCTCATGGGCCATACAAAAACAGGCTGCAGGCTGTATTTAGCCTGAGCTGTAGTTTTTCAACCCATGATTATAATCCTGAAAGGAAATGAAAGGAGATATAATGTTCTGTCTTCATCCTCTTGTGATTGAATCATATGATCAGATTGTGGTATAGAAAGAGGGTGAAATATGCACAGCAATGGGAGTAAGGGAGAACAAATTGACGAATAACTTCAGAATTAATGGTAAAGAATATATTTATAAGCATCTATGTTATCACAGATGCTAAATACATATGTTTTTCACTTAATTTTCTAAAACATACTGATAGGTTTTATAATACCCATTTTATAAATGAGAAAACAGACATGAAGAGGTAACATTACTAAGTGACAAACTATTTGTTGAGTCTCAAACTCAGGTTTGTTGGGCGCATAAAGCCCATCTTTGTGATATATCACATTGTGATCTTCCATAGAACAGAGTGAGGAATACTGTACATCTCAACATAGATTTGTAAACATTTTTAAAACTTCATTCTGAAAGCATTTTATGAAATTGCTCAGGTGTTAAAAGAATTTTACAGGTACTTATTAAAGTCAGTAAGTGCAAGTAAGTTTGGACTGCATATAAATAACTCTTTAACGATAACATACTGTTCTTTCACACTGTGTATGGTTTGAAAAGTTCTGAAGTTCTTGTCCTAATAAATTGAAGTAATATTATACATTGCCTAAAATGTTCGGTATACACTGTTCCCTCATCCATATTGGTATACTTATAATCACCATGTATTCATGAAACATGCAAGACAAATGTACTATTGTTCCCCTCTATTTTTCTGAGGCACTGGAACATAAAGGAAGGAACTGAAATGAACTTGCTTAGTCAATGAGGGAACTAAGACTGCTGTTGAAATTATACATACGCTTAAGCTAATGGATATTTTACTAGATTGCCTCTTGTGTGTTGCTTTATGTTTTAAGGAGAGCATTTTCCTTCTTTCTAATGAATATACAGCTGGACCGACTTTTCTCAAATTAGCTTATCATCAAGGCTATTATTCGATAAATGTGCATCAGATGTTACTTAAATCTAGCTTGATTACACATGCTCCCTACAGTTCTATTCAGTTGCTTAACTCTAAACATTATGCCATCAAACCATTTAATTTAGCCATCTCCAAAAGTTTTATTTAAATTATTAAATATTATGGGAATTAAATAACTCATTACTCAAACCATAAAAGGGAGGTCAACACACAATAAAAGTGTTGCCCTCTGAATACCAAGCTTCTTCTCCTAAGTCTCCAACATAGTAATAAAGTATTTTTATCAACTCTTAATATAACTTTGTGAGACATAGTAGGAATCACATTATATCTGGACTTCAGAGATGAAGAACTCATAGTGGTGTATTGATTTGCATTAGATGTAAAAACTCAAAAATGTTTCATGGTTTAATAATGGTCTTTCACAGAATAAGAATATCTTTGTTCAGGCTGCCGTAAAAGAATACCATAAGCTGGGTGGCTGAAACAGGAAGAATGTCTCACAGTTCTGGAGGCTGGGAAATCCAAGATCATGGCATTAGCAGATTCAGTGTCTGGTAAGAGTCTGCTTCATGGTTCATAGAGACAGCTGTCTTTTTGCTGTGTCTTCATATAGCAGAAGGGGCAAGGGAGCTCCCTAGGGACTCTTTTATAAGGTCACTAATCCCATTTATGAGTTCTCAACCCTCTCTCCTAATACCATCATGTTGGGGCTAGGGTTTGAACATATGGATCTGGGGGAGCATAACCATTCAGTCCATTGCAAAGAGTATACTATCTTACTTTTTATTTATGAACTTGCCTTGGTGTGCTTGAGGCATTATATAAAATATATAATATTCCACATGAAGTTTATATCTTTTTTTTTTTTTTTTTTTTTTTTTTTTTTTTGCGGTACGGGGGCCTCTCACTGCTGTGGCCTCTCCCGTTGCGGAGCACAGGATGAAGC
>NW_006787464.1:4285710-4324119 GCF_000442215.2 Lipotes vexillifer
TTGCGGTATGTGGGCCTCTCACTGTTGTGGCCTCTCCCGTTGCGGAGCACAGGCTCCGGACGCGCAGGCCCAGCGGCCATGGCTCACGGGCCCAGCCGCTCCGCGGCATGTGGGATCCTCCCAGACCGGGGCACGAACCCATGTTCCCTGCATTGGCAGGCGAACTCTCAACCACTGCGCCACCAGGGAAGCCCTGAAGTTTATATCTTATGGGAAGAAATACATAAATATAAGTTATACCTTTGCAGTCCAATACTGTACCCACTGGATATGTATGGCTATTTAAATGTAAATTAATTAAAATGATGTACAATTTAAAATTCAGTTCCTGAGTCACACAGCCACATTTCAAGTGCTCAGTAGGCACTTGTGTCTAGTGGTTACCATACTGAACAGTGGCTACAATATAGAACATTTCCATCATTGCAGAAAGTTAAGTTTGATTGTACTATTATAGAAATAGAGACTAAAATTTTTGCATAGCACTTTAATATATACTTTATTGATTACTTTTACTTTCTCTATGTGATAAATTTATTTTAGGAATCTTGTAAAAAACAAATATGATGAGGTCAAAAAAATTTACCAAAGACAAAAGAAATGGAGACATAAGGAAGGAAGGAAGAAGAAAACTGTATAAGGAACTATTTGTGATGGAGTAAAAATTGGTAACAAAGCTTAGCTCTGAGTTTCTTAGCAACCAGGGCAAAGAGGGAAAAACAATGATCAATATCAGTATTTTAGAGGAAAGGAGAAACATATTCATAGATTCATAAGGAAGATTTAAATTAACTGCCTCATAATATAACTTAAATGGAACTGAAATACAATTTACAAAGTGTGTACTCTATGTTTTAGAACTTATAAATAGATGAAACTAGAAAAATAAATGTATAAATTAATGATAATTCAACAATAAAAAAATATTTTTGGACATTTACTAACATAAAATTGCAACTTGGAAGTATTACCACTAAGACACTGGTTCTTCTGAGTGTGGTATCTTTGTAATACCTGTTTTTTTTTTCTTCTCCCATCCTCTCTCCTCCAAAATAGGGCACAAGATGAAAAGACATTAAATGAAAAGACTTACTTAAAGTGTTGTGTAGATGATGCCTAATGCCAGGACTGCTGTTGTGCATTCCCATTTGAGAATCTCAAAATGGATAGGAGGAGCAAGAAGTATGATACATAGATTTAGAAATAAACTTTCATATTGTTCTTACTATAAGCCTTAATTGAGAAAAGGATGTACATTATTGTAAGTAACACTATTCTGGAAAACCGTTTTAGTTTACAGAAGGAAGCTTTTACTAATTTAATTTCTCTCCTGTGAAGACTCAATTCTTCCATTTTTTTCTATTATACCGATTATTAAACCATCCTTTCTACTTGGTACTAATGTAATACTAACACTAAATATATGCACATGGATCCCATTTTTATAAACTCTGAACCAGAAAATTCTCATTTACCAGTGAGAAATTATATACTAGTTCATCATAAAACTATTTTTTCCTCCTTGGCCTTGAATCCTATGATAAATTTATCATTAAAGGTCTTTGGGGGTAAGGAGCATAAGTAGCATAATAGAAAATTAAATCGAGAGCAACTTTAAAAGAAGTATATCAGTGTTCTCCACTTACTGTTCTATATGATGGCCTTCAGTGAAAGTGAATGAAATAATGAGAAAGCACAGGTCTGCAAATAGATAGTAGTTGGGGAATGGATGGGGCAAAGGGAAAATAGAGAATGTAGTGGTTTAGGATTGCTACTTTTAATGCTTTGTCATAATACATGCTTAAAATTTTAGGAATCTTAAAAAAATTGAGAAACTAACATATTCCTTAGTGTACATCTCTTATATAATAGCTCTGAAAGCTGGGCTTTTGAAGAGCAATTAAAAAAAAAAGAAAAAGAAAATTATGTTACTATTTTCCAAAATTGGTATCATAACTTGAAGGGAAATATCAACAATCCCTTTTAAATATGAGGACTGGGATGGTTGGGCTGCTTGCAGAAGCTTTCTTGGTTTCAGACTAGCACAGAGGGGAATCACATGAGATAGAGTTGAAAGAGGAATTACACAGATGTGCTGTATTTTAAGAAAACAGTCAGAAGGTGAGGCAGATTGAAAGAGAGAGGAAAGATCACCAATACCTCTGGTGTATGATATTGGCAATATTCTGGTTTTAATTTAGTGGTTACTTCATGGATGTCCATTTTATTCTATTTCTTAATTTATAATATGTTACATGCATGTATTAAGTATCTTTTGCTGCATAGCAAATTATTTCAAAACTTAGTGACTTAAAAAATAATAAGTATTTATTTTCCTCAGTTTCTCTAAGTTGGGAATTCATGAACAGTTTAGCTAGCTTGAAGTCTCTCATGAAGTTTGCAGTCAAGTTGTCAGCTGGGGATGTAGGCATCTAAAGGCTTAAATGGAACTAGAAAATTGGCTTTCAAGGTAACCCACTCAAATGGCTGGAAAATAGGTGCTGGTTGTTGGTGGGAGGCCTCAGTTTCTTCTGATGTGAGCTTCCTCACAGGCTGCTTGAATGTCCTCACAACATGGTGGTTGGCTTCCCTCATGCTGAGTAATTCAAAGATCACTTGGCAAAAGCAATAGTGCTTTTTTGTTGTTTGTTATTTTATTTTATCATTTTTTTAAACACATCTTTATTGGAGTATAATTGCTTCACATACTCTGTTTCTGTTGTACAACAAAGTGAATCAGCCATATGCATACATATACCCCACACTCTTGAACCTCCCTCGCACCCTCCCTATCCCATGCCTCTAGGTGGTCACGAAGCACTGAGCTGATCTCCCTGTGCTATGCTGCTGCTTCCCACTAGCTAACCGTTTCACATTTGGTAGTGTATATATGTCAATGCTACTGTCACTTTGCCCCAGCTTCCCCTCCCACTCTGTGTCCTCAAGTTCATTCTCTATGTCGTCTACATCTTTATTCCTGCCCTGCCACTAGGTTCATCAGTACCATTTTTTTTTTTTTTTTTTAGTTTTTATATATATGCGTTAGCATACAGTATTTGTTTTTCTCTTTCTGACTTACTTCACTCTGTATGACAGACTCTAGGTCCATCCCACCTCACTACAAATAATTCAATTTCATTTCTTTTTATAGCTGAACAATATTCCACTGTATATATGTACCACATCTTCTTTATCCATTCATCTGTCAATGGAGACTCATGTTGCTTCCATGTCCTGGCTATTGTAAATAGTGCTGCAGTGAACACTGTGGGACAAGTCTCTTTTTCAATTATGGTTTTCTCAGGGTATATGCCCAGTAGTGGGATTGCTGGGTCATATGGTAGTTCTATTTTTAGTTTTTTAAGGAACCTCCATAATGTTCTCCATAGTGGTTGTATCAGTTTACGTTCCCACCAACAGTTCAGAAAGTTTCCCTTTTCTGCACACCCTTTCCAGCATTTATTGTTTCTAGACTTTTGGATAATGGCCATTCTGACTGGTGTGAGGTGATACCTCATTGTAGTTTTGATTTGCATTTCTCTAATAATTAGTGATGTTGAGCATCTTTTCATGTGCCTCTTGACCATCTGTATGTTTTCTTTGGTGAAGTGTCTATTTAGGTCTTCTGCCCATTTTTTAATTGAATTGTTTGTTGTTTTGATATTGAGCTCCATGAGCTGTTTGTATATTTTGGAGATTAATCCTTTGTCCATTGTTTCATTTGAAAATATTTTCTCCCATTCTGAGAGTTGTCTTTTTGTCTTGTTTATGGCTTCCTTTGCTGTGCAAAAGCTTTGAAGTTGAATTAGGTCCCATTTGTTTATTTTTGTTTCTATTTCCATTAGTCTAGGAGGTGGGTCAAAAAAGATCTTGCTGTGGTTTATGTCAAAGAGTGTTTTTCCTATGTTTTCCTCTAAGAGTTTTATAGTGTCTGGTCTTAGATTTAAGCCTTTAATCCATTTGGAGTTTATTTTTGTGTATGGTGTTAGGTAGTGTTCTAAATTCATTCTTTTACATGTAGCTGTCCAGTTTTCCCAGCACCACTTATTGAAGAGACTGTCTTTTCTCCATTGTATGCTCTTGCCTCCTTTGACATAAATTAAGTGACCATATATGCGTGGGTTTATCTCTGGGCTTTCTATCCTGTACCATTGATCTATATTTCTGTTTTTGTGCCAGTATCATACTGTCTTGATGACTGTAGCCTTGTGGTATATTTTGAAGTCAGTGAGCCTGCTTCCTCCAGCTCTGTTTATCTTTCACAAGATTGCTTAGGCTATTCTGGGTCTTTTGTGTTTCCATATGAATTGTTAAAGTTTTCGTTCTAATTATGTGAGGAATGCCATTGGTAGTTTGATAGGGATTGCATTGAATCTGTAGATTGCTTTGGATAGTATAGTCATTTTCACAATATTGATTCTTCCAATCCAAGAACATGGTATATTTCTCCATCTGTTTATGACATCTTTGATTTCTTTCATCAGTGTTTTATAGTTTTTCTGAGTAAAGTCTTTCACTTCCTTAGGTAAGTTTATTCCTAGGTATTTTATTCTTTCTGTTGCAGTGGTAAATGGGATTGTTTCCTTAATTTCTCTTTCTGATTTTTTGTTGTTAGTATATAGGAATGCCAGAGATTTTTGTGCATTAATATTGTATCCTGCAACCTTACCAAATTCATTGATTGGTTCTAGTAATTTTCTGGTGGCATCTTTAGGATTTTCTATGTATAGTATCATGTCATCTGCAAACAGTGACAGTTTTACTTCTTCCTTTCCGATTTGTATTCCTTTTATTTCTTTTTCTTCTCTGATTGCTGTGGCTAGTACTTCCAAAACTATGTTGAATAAGAGTGGTGAGAGTGGACATCCTTGTCTTGTTCCTGATCTTAGAGGAAATGCTTTCAGTTTTTCATCATTGAGTAGGATGTTTGCTGTGGGTTTGTCATATATGGCCTTTATTATATTGAGGTAGGTTCCCTCTATGCCCATTTTCTGGAGAGTTTTTTATCATAAATGGGTGTTAAATTTTGTCAAAATATGTTTCTGCATCTGATGAGATGATCATATGGTTTTTATTCCTTAATTTGTTAATATGGTGTATCACATTGATTGATTTGCATATATTGAAGAATCCTTGCATCCCTGGGGTAAATCCCGGTTGATCATGGTGTATCATCCTTTTAATATGTTGTTGGATTCTGCTTGCTAGTATTTTGTTCAGGAGTTTTGCATCTATGTTCATCGGTGATACTGGTCTATAATTTTCTTTTTTTGTGATATCTTTTTCTTGTTTTTGTATCAGGGTGATGTTGGCTTTGTAGAATGAATTTGGGAGTGTTTCTCCCTCTGCAGTTTTTGGGAAGAGTTTGAGAAGGATCAGTGTTAGTTCTTCTCTAAATGTTTGATAGAATTCGCCTGTGAAGCCATCTGGTCCTGGACTTTTGTTTGTTGGAAGATTTTTAATTACAGTTTCACTTTCTTTACTTGTGATAGGCCTGTTTATGTTTTCTGATTTTTCGTGGTTCAGTCTTGGAAAATTGTACCTTTCCAAGAATTTGCCCATTTCTTCATGGCTGTCCATTTTATTGGCATATAGTTGTTTGTAGTAGTCTCTTATAATCCATTGTATTTCTGTGGTTTCAGTTGTAATTTCTCCTTTTTCATTTCTAATATTATTGATTTGCATCCTCTCCCTTTTTTTCTTGGTGAGTCTGGATAATGGTTTATCAATATTGTTTATCTTCTCAAAGAACCAGCTTTTAGTTTTTTTGATCTTTGCTATTGTTTTCTTCATTTCTGTTTCATTTATTTCTGTTCTGATCTTTATGATTTCTTTCCTTCTACTGACTTTGGGTTTTCTTTGTTCTTCTTTCTCTAGTTGCTTGAGGTGTAGGGTTAGATTTTTTATTTGAGATGTTTCTTGTTTTTTGAGGTGAGATTGAATTGCTGTAAAGTTCCCTGTTAGAACTGCTTTTGCTGAGTCCCATAGGTTTTAGGTCATTTTGTTTTTGTTGTCTTCTGTTTCTATGAATTATTTTATTTCTTCCTTGATTTCTTCCTTGATCTCTTGATTTTGCAGTACTGTACTGTTTGGCCTCCATGTATTTGTGTTTTTTACAGTTTTTTTTCCTGTAATTGATTTCCAGTCTCATAGTGTTTTGGTCAGAAAAGATGCTTGATAAAATTTCAATTTTCTTAAATTTTCCAAGACTTGATTTGTGACCCAAGATGTGATTATCCTGGAGAATGGTTTGTGTGCACTTGAGAAAAAAGTGTATTCTGCCACTCTCAGGTGGATTGTTTTATAAATGTCAGTTAAATCTATCTGGTCTGTTGTGCCATTTAAAGCTTGTGTTTCCTTATTTGTTTTCTGTTTGGATGATATTTTCATTGGTGTAAGTGGGGTGTTAAGGTCCCCTACTATTATTGTGTTACTGTTGATTTCCCTTTTCATGGCATTTGCTTTATGTATTGAGGTGCTCGTATGTTGGGTATTTAAACATTTATAATTGTTTTATCTTCTTCTTGGATTGATCCCTTAATCATTATATAGTGTCTTTACTTATCTCCTGTAACAGTCTTTATTTTAAAGTGTATTTTATCTGATATGAGTATTGCTATTCCAGCTTTCTTTTGATTTCCATTTGCATGGAATATCTTTCCATTCCTTCACTTTCAGTCTGTATGTGTCCCTAGGTCTGAAGTGGGTCTCTTGTAGACAGCATATATATGGGTTTTGTTTTTGTATGCATTCAGCCAGTGTGTGTCTTTTGGTTGGGACATTTATTCCGTTTACATTCAAGGTATTATCAATATGTGTGTTCTTATTACCATTTTCTTAATTGTTTTGTTTTTGTTTTTGTGTTTTGGGTTTGTTTGGGGTTTGTTTTTGTGTGTCTTTTTCTTCTCTTGTATTCCTGCCTAGAGAAATTTCTTTAGCATTTGCTGTAAAGCTGGTTTGGTGGTGCTAAATTCTTTTAGCTTTTGCTTGTCTGTTTAGTGTGAATGAGATCCTTGCTGAGTAGAGTAATCTTGGTTATAGGTTTTCCTCTTTCATCACTTTAAGTATATCCTGCCACTCACTTGTGGCCTGCAGAGTTGCTGCTGAAAAATCAGTTGATACCTTATGGCGAATCCTTTGTATGTTAATATTTGTTTTTCCCTTGCTGCTTTTAATATTTTTTCTTTGAATTTAATTTTTGGTTGTTTGATTAATATGTGTCTTGGTGTGTTTCTCCTACAGTTTATCCTGTATGGGACTCTCTGTGCTTCCTGGACTTGGGTGACTATTTCCTTTCCCATGTTAGGGAAGTTTTCCACTACACAATCTTCAAATATTTTCTCAGACCCTTTGTTTTTCTCTTCTTCTTTTGGGACCCCTATAATTTGAATGTTGATGCGTTTAGTGTTGTCCCAGAGGTCTCTGAGATTGTCTTCAATTCTTTTCATTCTGTTTTCTTTATTCTGCTCCTCGGCAGGTATTTCCACCATTTTATTTTCCAGCTCAGGTATTCGTTCTTCTGCCTCAGTTATTCTGTTATTGATTCCTTCTAGTGTATTTTTCATTTCAGTTATTGTGTTGCTCATCTCTGTTTGTTTGTTCTTTAGTTCTTCTAGATCTTTGTTAAACATTTCTTATATTTTCTCTGTCCATGTCTCCATTCTATTTCCTAGTTTATGGATCACCTTTACTGTCATTACTCTGAATTCTTTTTCAGGTAGATTGCCTATTTCCTCTTCATTTATTTATTCTTGTTGGTTTTTATCTTGGTCCTTCATCTGTGCCGTATTTTTTTGCCCTCTCATTTTTAAAATTTATTTATTTTGATGAGTGGGATTGTGTTCCTGTCTCACTGGTTGTTTGGCCTTAGGCTTCCATCACTGGAATCTGTAGGCTGTTGGGTAGAGCTGGCTCTTGGTACCAAGATGAGGACCTCTGGGAGACCTCAGTCCGATGAATATTCCCTGGAGTCTGTGTTTCTCTGTTATTCCAGTAGTTTGGAGTTGCAGCTCCTACTGCAGGAGCTTCGGCCCGACCCCCAGCTCATGTACCAAGATCCTGCAAGCTGTGGGGGGTGGCAAAAAATACATAAAATAAAAGGAGAGCAATAACAAAGAGTAAAAATAAAATTAGACTAGGAAAGTAACAGATATGTTGGAAAGACTATTACAGTAAAAATATAGATGAAACAACAACCAGAGAGTGAAACATATCCACAATAGTAAAAAAGAGGAGAAGAAAAAACAAAAGGTGGAAAAGGCCTTGGTTGTGGAGGGCGGTACTTAGGCAGTGGGTGGTTTGGGAGGTGGGCAGGGCCTATGCTTAGGACCCACAGGGCTGGAAAAGGCGCTGGGGGGTGTGGCGTGTGGGGCTTAGGCACAACAGAACAGAAGGGGCCCAGGCATGCCTCTGGTCTCAGAGGGCAGGGGACCCTGCCTGGGAGCCCCATAGGTTTCCATGCCTGAGTGGGTGGGGCAGCCACCCAGCCTCCCTCCTACACCCCCAGGACCTACATGGCCTGGAGTGGGCCTCTGAGGGTGTAGGACCCGGCTAAAGGGCAGTGCAGACTTCCCAGGCGATTGGACAGGGGAAACGCTCAGTGCACTACCCCCTGGTCTGAGCCCCTGAGTGTCCCTCCAGGCATGGCAACCCCTCCCCCCCTCAGCCTCCCCTCAGGGGTGTCTGTCCTGTCCGGCCTCCACTTCTCCTCCCCTCTTAGTCCCCCCACATCCTACCGGTTCGCTTGGGTGTTCCTCCCATCTCCTTGGGCATCGAGGTCCTCCACCAGCATCCAGCAGGTGCCCTAGTTGTGGGGAGATGTGAACTCCACTTCTTCCCATGCTGCCATCTTGACTCTGCCCCAACAATGCTTTTTATGACCTAGACTTGAGAGCTACATAGTATCTCTTATGCCATACCCTATTTGGATGTGAGTCAACAAATCCAATCCACATTCAAAGGAAGGGAAATTAGGTTCTTACTTTTTATAGGATGAGAAACAAAGCATTTTCAAATATTTCAAAATCATCCTACTGTTTTTTGAAGGCTTAAAATATTATATAACAATTTTTAAAAATCCATGAGCTCAGATCTTAAGAAGAACTAAAATAAAATAATCACTCAAATGAAGATCACATGTGACTTATAAGAGAATGGAAACTGTTGAAAACACAGTGAGAATGGGAGAAGCAAGAAAAATGTATTGGAAATGAATGAGTAATTAAAAAGAATTTGTGGTAAATTGAGTAATGGCCCCAAATATATCCAGGGCCTAATACTTGTAACCTTTGAATATTACTTATATGACAAAGTGACTTTGCAAATATGATTCAAGTATTTTGAGATGGGGAAATTATCCTGATGCTCCCTGAATGTAATCACAAATGTCTTTAAAGGAGGAAGACAGAGGGAGATTTGACTACAGAGACAGAAAAGGAGAAGGTGATGTAATAACAAAGCAGAGATAGACTTAAAGATGATATGTTGTTGAGTTTGAAGATGGAAGAAGTGACTATGGCCCAAAGAATGCAGGTTTAGAATCTGGAAAAGGCAAGAAAACAGATTGTCTCTTAAAACTTCCAGTGGGATCACAAGTACACCCATGCTTTGGTTTTGACCCAGTGAAACCCATTTCAGACTTCTGACCCCTTGAACTATTAAGAGAACAAGTTTGTATTGTTTTAAGCCACTAAGTTTGTGATAATTTATTACAGCAGCCATAGGAAAATAATGTAGGATTGGAGAGAAATTTATATGCATGGAAGAGAGACAAAGGAGATTCCAGTTACCCATAATTATTTTGACTGAAGAACAGAACTAAAAAGATTGAAAAATATAGTTCAAGAAATCTTCTGAAATGAAAAGGTTGAAATCAATAAATTTAAAAAGTCATACCATATCCCAAGGGAAATTGTTACAGAAAAATCCCTGTCAGGATTTTAATCATTGTGACAGTCTCTGTATTCTAATCGGCATGTTTAGACTCTTTATATTTAATGTAATTTTCAATATATTTGGACTTAATTCTGCTTTCTGCTTTTTATTTCCTCTCTGTGTTCTTTTTCTTCATTTCTGTCTTTATTTAGATTGTGTATTTTGATAAATATTTTATTTTGTCTCCATTAGTATGTTATCAGCTATATACTTTTTTGTAGCTGATCTAGACTTTAAAATATGCATCTTTAATTTATCACATTTTTCTTCAAGTAATATTAGACCACTTTATAGTGTAAAAACTTTACAACAGTGTACTTCCATTCCACCTCCCATTGTTTGTGCTATTTTGGTCATATATTTTACTTCTACATAGGTCATAACTTCCATAATTTGTTGATATAATTTTTGATTACAATTAACTTACACATTTTTAATGAAGAAAAAAGTCTTTTATATTTTCTTTCACATTTAATGTATGCCAATGATAGAGACAAAATATTTTATGTATACATACAAAGAGATTAAGTTATTCAAGTACAAAATATATGAAGCTGGCCACAGATTTCACCATAACATCCAATACTGGAATATTGTTATTCTAGACTTATATATCTGCCCAAATATTCTTCAAATATAAGTAGAACAAATATTTTTGAACTTAAAAATCAAGAAACTATAAAAATTATCAGTCATATTTGAAAAAAGTTTCAGAAACTTCATTAAATGGAGAATTTGATATTAGAAATAAAGTGGATAAGTTAAGTAGCTTAGAGGACTGGAAGATAAATCTGAAGAAATTAAAGAATGAAACAAAAAGAGACTAAGAAATGGTAGATAGTAAAGAGAAATTAAGAAATATGGTGACTAGATTGAGAAGGTCTAATTGTATCTAATCAGAGTTCTAATTTTTTAAAACAAAAGAAAAATCTTTAAAGCAGCCAAAGAGAAAAAGAATGATTACTTACAAAAAAACTGTAGCTGGCTTGACAACTAATTTCTCAGTTGCAGCAAGGGAAGCCATAAGGCAGTAGAATAAAATGTTTAAAGATTGGAGAGAACATAATTGTCTTAATGGAATTTTCAGGCATACAAAAAAAGTGAGAAAGAGAGAAGACTTACTGTTATCAAGCTCTTACTAAAGAATCTTTGAAAGATATTTCAGTTATAAGAAAAATAATGACAAGGTGGTTTGAAATAGAGAAGAAAATGATAACCATGTGAGTAAATGTGTTAACATCTAAGGTTATAAAAAGATGAAATTATAGAACATTTAAAAAAAGGACTAAGCTTTTGGACAATAGAATGGAAGTCAAAAGAAAATGATTTTAATTAAGGTTTTTTTTGTTTAATTTTGTTGAGTTATAGTTGATTTATAGCATGTTAATTTCTGCTGTATAGCAAAGTGATTCAGTTATAAATATATATACATTCTTTTTCCTGTTCTTTTCCATTATGCTTTATCACAAGATATTGAATATAGTTCCCTGTGCTATACAGTAGGACTTTGTTGTTTATCGATTCTGTATAAAATAGCTGTGCATGTTATTTCTTATTAATAACTATTGTTGACACTTAGGGAAAAAAGAATAAGACATAACGTGTTTAACAATTACATAAATCAGGCCTGTGCTGGGCACTTTAAATGAATATAATGAATTAGCTAATATTTATTGAGTGCTTACTAAATGCCAGGCAGAAGACCTAAATAGACATTTCACCGAAGAAGACATACAGATGGCCAAGAGGCACATGAAAAGATGCTCAACATCACTAATTATTAGAGAAATGCAAATCAAAACTATTGATACAATGAGGTGTCACCTCACACCGGTCAGAATGGCCATCATCAAAAAAATCTACAAACAATAAATGCTGGACAGGGTGTGGAGAAAAGGGAATCCTGTTACACTGTTGGTGGGAACATAAATTGATACAGCCACTGTGGAGAACAGTATGGAGGTTTCTTAAAGAACTAAGAATAAAACTACCATATGACCCAGCAATCCCACTACTGGGCACATACCCAGAGAAAAACATAATTCAAAAAGATACATGCACCCCAGTGTTCATTGCAGCACTATTTACATTAGACAGGACATGGAAGCAACCTAAATGTCCACTAATAGAGGAATGGATAAAGAGATGTGGTACATATATACAATGGAATATTACTCCACCATAAAAAGGAATGGAATTATGTCATTTGCAGAGACGTGGATGGACCTAGCGTCTGTCATACAAAGTGAAATAAGTCAGAAAGAGAAAAACAAATATCATATATTAACACATATATGGGAAAAATGGTAAAGACAATCTTATTTGCAAAGCAGAAATAGAGACACAGACATAGAGAACAAACCTATGGATACCAAGGGGGAAAGGCAGTGTAGGGGGGGATGAATTGGGAGATTGGGATTGACATATATATACTACTATGTATAAAATAGATAATTAATGAGAACCTACTGAATAACACAGAGAACTCTACTTGGTGGTCTGTGGTGACCTGAATGGGAAGGAAATCCAAAAAAGAGGGGATATATGTATATATACAGCTGATTCACTTTGCTGTACAGCAGAAACTGACACAGCAGTGTAAAGCAACTATACTCCAATAAAAAAAAAATTTAAAAAAAGTCATAGCATACAAAATATCTGGGTGAGAACTGAAAGAGTCATAGCCGAATCACAAACATAGAAATAGATGAAGTAACAAACATACGCTGTGGATAAGATTCCTGGAGTACACACTACGCATTGTGCACTCTTGGGGCATGAAGAAGTAGAATCTGACCTTGCACGTGGTGTAAGATGATGTCGTGAAACAACACAGCACAAAATCAGTTAACTTGTATTTACTCAACCCTAACTATGCTCAAGGCATCATACTTGATACTATGGCATATAGTCAATTTTTCTATATGCAAGTACACACACATACATACTAGCAATAAAAAAATAACAGAAAAATGATTGGAAATTTGTTAAACTTATATGGAGACAATAATTCTTCTCTCACAGCCTTTTGGGAGATGGAGAGTCAGAGTTAAATGGAAAGCAAAATACATAAGAGCTCCAGAAAAACTTGGGTTTGATTTCCTGCTCTGCTGCTTATGAGATAATCTTAGGCAGGTAATTTACCTTTTATTAAGCCTCAATATCCACATCTGGTAGGAAGGGATAATAATAGTGGCTTCACATGATTGTTGAGAGGGTTAAATAAGATGATCTGTATAAAAGTGTTTAACACAATGCCTGGCATTTAGTAAGCACTCAATAAATGTTAGTTGAGGTTTTAAACTTATATGCTTTTTTCCTTAAATTCTAGATTTTGTTGTTAAAATTTCTAAAGTTACTATTAAAATGAATAAAGTGGAGTGATTAACTTCAAAACAGGGAAAAAGTGGAATGAGTGAAAACTCAAAAATTGAAGAAAACAATTCAATCAATTTGAAAGAACATAAGGAAGAAGAATAAAATCACATAGAAAAATAAGAAAAATATTACAAAACAATACATGTTAAATGGATTCAGTTACTTAGGTAAAAGACAAAAATTTTCAAACTAGGGTTAAAAAAAGATTAGGAAAAGTTATAGTAGGCAAATGCAAAGTAAAAGGAAGCTACTTTAACTCTTGTTAATGTACTGTCTATATTAAAAAATCAGGATTTATGGTTTTTGGGTTTTTTTTGCGGTACACGGACCTCTCACTGTTGTGGCCTCTCCTGTTGCGGAGCACAAGCTCTGGATGTGCAGGCTCAGCGGCCATGGCTCACAGGCCTAGCCGCTCCTTGGCATGTGGGATCCTCCCAGACCGGGTCACGAACCCATGTCCCCTGCATCGGCAGGTGGACTCTCAACCACTGTGCCACCAGGGAACCCCAGGATTTATGGGTTTAATCATGAAACCAACTTTACTTTTGTCGTCACCTATTTTTTTTTTTAAACATGCTCAGTGGTTTGAAGTGGATTAATCCTTTCCCTTCTACTTAGTGAGAATTCTAGTCTCTTTAATTTTCATATTTACTCTTAGAAAATAAATTAAAAATTATATTAAGTTGCAAAGCAGATTCCTTTCCAAACATTAATGAACACTTTCATATTCATTTAAATATTTAGTTGTAATTGAATAGTTTTTGTGAAAACTGTATTGGAGTTAGAAAAGTAAGGGTATATAAAAATTTTTATTTGATTTTATCATAAATTGGTTCTATAGGCTCGACTGATATTCAGACCAGTGTTTCTCTTGTGGGACCCTGTCATGGCTTCTGTGGAAACTTACTTTCTTTGCCCATTGAACTACAACTTTCTTAGTGGGCAGTGGTTCTTCAGATGATGCCCTTTCATCATGTGCCCCTGACAATACGTTCCACATTTCCTTTCTATTAGGGTCATCTTATCCTAGCAATAAGCTCTCTTGACTAGGGACCCTTAAAAATGATCCCATACTAACATTCTAACCAGAAATTTCATGTCTTATCCTTGGGATTCAAGTATTTATACCTTTGTAAAGACAAGTTACTAAAGCTTCTGCAAATTCCTTTATCAGTCATTAAGTTCCTCTCAGGCAGCTCTGAAACAGAAGCATAGTGACATGCTAGCTTGTCTTCAGTAGTTTTGGCTAATCAGGAGACTGTGAGCCCACATAGATTTAGAGTTTATTATTTACAGCACAGCAGGCAGCATACGTTCCACATTCACATCAGTTTCCCTTTTCCTCCAAGTCCCAGAAAGTGATCTGGAAGTAGATCTAGGTGGATTCTGCACCCACAGTGGATCTGTGTCAAAGCTGAGGAGTACTGATCTTATAAAATCTTATAAGGGGCTGATGGTAAATCTACCCATTCTCTTTGCTAGAGGTTATTTTTATTACCCTGGACTATAAACAAATCTCTCTGGGGAGAAGAGGGAGATATCTATATTACCTTGTAATATCTCCATGAGAGGAGATATCTATAGCTTTATTATACATTAATGTAAAAAAATATGCTCCAGAGTGAGTCATTGTTTCTATCCTGCCAAGGCCCCTTGCAAACGTTCATGAAAAAATAGTCATGGAACAAATGGACTGTTAATGCCTAGACACCTAGGAATGTGAAAGATACATGGAGAATTGTTTCTAAGGTTGTTTTTCTGCCTGTGGTGATAGTGGGAGGGTTGACTCCTAGCAGTACAATGAATAACTTCAAAATCGTCCTTGTTAAATCCTACCTATTGGTTACTTTTGATATATTTGATCCTTATTGTGAGCAAATAGTTCTTAAATATGTGAACCAGTTGTCAGATCCATCATTTGAAAATCTAGACTTGATGTACCCTTTACTTTGGAATTTCATGTGTATTGTATGTTGATGCCACAGCAAAAAGCTTTCATATAAACTGCCTGCTACTTAAATGTCAGACAAGGTGGAATTTACAACAAGACCTTACTAGGGAAAAATAACCAGTGTGCCTTGATAAAAATTTCTCTTCCTTATGGAAATATTAAATTCTAAACTTGCATGCACCTAATATCTAGTTTTAAATATACATGAAAACAATTGGCACAGCTATGAGAGAACTGACAAATGTACCATTCTACTGGGAAATACTAACACTTTTTAACTCATTTTGTGAGGCTAATAAGGCCTTGATACCAAAACAAAATGAGGGGGATAAAAAAGGGAAAAAAATTATAGACCTGTTTCACACAGAAACACACAAAACATAAATATTAGTGAATATAATTCATTAAAAGCTAATGCATTATTATGAGATTAGATTTATTCTAGGAATAAGCATTGGTTCAGATTTAGAAAAATCAATGTATTTCATGCTAATAATTTAAAGGACAAGAATGATACAGTCATCTCAAGAATATAATGGAAAATTGTAACACTAATTCAATATTTAAAAAAAAAAAACTCTTAGAAAGCAAATTATAGAAGAGAACTTCCTAGGCTGATAAAGATATACACAAAAATTCACATGAAATATCACTCCTAAGAGTATATCCTCAAAAATCAGAAAGAAAACTTGGATTCCTGATATCACCTCTTTAATTCAACATTTTTCTAGTTACCAGCCTTTTCAATAAGTCAATTAAAAGAATAACATCTGGTAATTACCTGGTGGTCCAGTGGTTAGGACTCAGCGCTCTCACTGCTGAGAGCCCAGGTTCAATCCCTGGTCTGGGAACTAAAAATCCCATAAGCCTTGTGGTGTGACCAAAAAAAAAAGAAATTCGGAATACATAGAAAAAACAAAATTATTTTCAGCCAATGTAATTGTCTACTTGAAAAACCAAAAGTAACCTACAGATAAAGTATTAAAATTAATGAGAGTTTTTCAAGTCTGTAATATATAATATTGATATTGAAGTCAATTTTATTTTTACATCCCATCAAAACTAATCTTACGTAATTTAAGAAGATATCACTTGCAAAAGCAACATGTTTTTTGAATATAATAAAAAGTTGGATTACTGTGGAGAAAACCAGAACACCTTATTGAAATACTTTATTAAATAGGACCTAAATATATAAAAAGATATACCATGTTCATGGGTTGAAGACTCAGTTTTGTAAAGAAATTTCAATATGGTGTTCCAAAATGACAAGTGTCCTGACTAGGAGAGCTAACTACAACACTCAGTTCCTTGTGGCCTATAAAGATGAGTCCTCTAACTGTCTCTGGTAATTACAATAAAACACTAATAGTAAATTCAGGTATTAAAAAATAGAAAATGTATTTTGTACTGATAATCATAACAAAAGGACAATGAGTTAGGAATTGTAAGCTATGCAAAATTAGAACACATCATTTTGGGAAAGATACCAAGTTTCAAAAAATTAAAACCAAATGACAGAAACTTTAAAAATTGATGTTGTGACATGTAAATCTTCACATTAGAATGGGCTCAATCTAATGACCCTGGCATTTTTGAATTATTTATACATAAGCTACCAGGTCTTATGTCCCAACCAGATTCTGCAACCTGGATTTTTATGAAGGAATGAAAATAATTCAGAAATCTTAGGAAACTTTCAATATAAAGCAATAACTCTGAAAAGTATGCGAATAATAAAGAAATAATTTATATCTGTGCCGTTGATGTTTTAGATCAAGTTAGGCGTATCTTGCAAAGCTGAGTTTAGAATCTTTGAGTCTGTGCATGTTTGTTGTTTAAAGGAAAGTATTTGGAGACTCAGCTATAATAACAGCAGTTTAAATTGCTTTATAAAGGATTTTATTGAGTGGTTACTATTTAAATTATTGAGACATTGGTTTTCGAAATTTGTCTAATGGAGATGTGAATCCAATACATCAAGCAGTAAGCAAAGTACAAATAACAGTGAATATGTCTCTCCCCATGTATAATTAGTTCTCACAACTAAAGAATTGATCAGTACAGTAGTGTTGCAGAGGTGCCCTGCCTAGATCCCCTCTACAGGACCAAAATTCTCCTTCCACCAGCTGTTGTGAGTCCTGTCTGATGATGGTTCACAGGTAGTCCCTCTCTAAGAATTATCCTTTGCAGAAGGGAGTTGTCTTGCCCAAGGTTACGCCCCTCTCTGGGGGCAGCCTGCATCCAGTGGTTGATGTGGGGACACAAAGTCTCAGATTTCACTGTGGGACAGCACTGAAGGGCCATCCTGGCTCCACAGCTCCCTGTAGGATGTGCTGAGGCCTCTGCTGCGACAGCGTCACCCAGTTACAGGTGTTGTTCCAAGCAAACACTCCTCAGTTGCTCTTCTGTGTGCAAATCTCTGTTCAGAATCTATTTCACAGAGAACCCTAAGTGGGGGTGATTTCTTTTTAATCTCCATAGACAAACATCTACTAAATTGAAAACTGTATGACAGTTGTTGGGTTATTGAGATAGGCATTGGAGATAGAAAAACATATTTTCTGATGTAAGTTTTTAACTTCTATGGGTAGGCAGGGCATATACATATTGCTTATACATATGCTAAGCAATATACATATTGCTTATACATATTGCTAAGCAATATACATATATGTATATTGCTACATATACACATATTGCTTATACATATATACATATATGTATACATATATGTATATATATGTATACATCTATACATATATACATGCTTATACATATATACATATATATATACATATATACATATATACATATTGCTTATACATATTGCTAAGCAATATACATATATGTATATTGCTAAGCAATATACATATTGAAGCAGAGAGCACATATTATAGGAATTTAGGGCAGGGAGAGACCTGTCTTCTTTGGCTGAGCTGTAAAAGAAAAGGTTGAAATAAATGGAAAGGAGATGGGATTATGCCTGGTGCAGTGCAAGGCACTTTGTTCATGGCTCTTTTGTAACCGGTAGCAGGTGGCACCATGATTTATCTATTCACATATCTCTTTTTTCAGCTAGAGTGTGAACTCCTCATTGATAGGTCCATATTTTATTTATCTTTGAATCCACAGAAAATAGAATGTTTATTAATTCAACAAGTATTCACACAGCATTGATCAGTCTGATAGTGTGCCAGGAGCTGTGCATTAGTGTATAAACGAAGTATAGTCTCTGCCTTCACGGAGCATACAGCCCAGACAGGAAGATCATTAATAGAGACTTCAATAGACAACTTATATTTTGACAGGTAATATTCATTAAATAATTCTTTATTGCCAAGTGCCATTTATGTGCCAGCCACAGTTCTATAATGAAATAATCAACAGAGTGCCATGGGAGCACACAGCAAGGACCCTCAACCCATGTGGAGAACATATTTTTTAAGGAAGGCTTCCTGGATGAGGTGATGTTCAAGTGTGACCTTGCGTAAGGGGACACTCTTTTCCCTGTGGGTTGTGCTCTGAGAAGGACTCAGCTGAGAGCTGTCAGCTGTCTATGCTCCTAGGGGCTGGCAAAATGAGAGCCTCCATCCTGCAGGCAGCACTGGGCTACACACAGCTGTAGCCACCTTGGTGATCTGGGTAGAGCAGCACCTCTCAAGCTTGAGGGTGCATTGGAATCACCTGGAGGACTTTTTCAGCTACATTGCTGGGCCCCATTCCCAGATTATCTGATTTAATAGGTCTTGAGAAAGGCCTAACATTTGCATATCTAACATGTTCCTAGGTGGTGCTGCAGCTGCTGCCACAGGATCCACACTTTGAGAACCACTGATGCAGAGAAGTCTGTATTTGAAATGCCACTCCAGGGCATTCATTCAGAGTAGATAAAGTTAGATAATATTTACTGAATGAATAGCACCAAGTTCAAGTATCCTTCCAATTGAGGGAGAAAGTACACAATTACAATGCAATGCAGTAAGCTCTAAGAAGTTAGTTGCAAAGTATTAGCAGGGTTGCAGAAGAAAAGGGCCAATTTTTCCTTCATTCGTCATGAGAATCTTGACAGACAAGTGAGCTGATCTCACCTTCTGGCTGAGTGAACTAATTGGGAGTAAACTTTTATCTTTGGATCTTAGTTTCCTCAAGAGTAAAATGGGGATGTTAATAATGATATCAGAGGGTTGTTGTTAGGATCAACTAGGATAATTCATGCAAAAGTACTTCAAATATAAGGTAATATTAAACAATCTAGCTTTTGTTCTTTGCTTGATTATCTTTCTAGAGTTCTTTCTTTTTTTTTTTTTTTGTGGTACGCGGGCCTCTCACTGTTGTGGCCTCTCCCGTTGCGGAGCACAGGCTCCGGACGCGCGGGCTCAGTGGCCATGGCTCACGGGCCCAGCCGCTCCGCGGCATGTGGGATCCTCCCGGACCGGGGCACGAACCCGTGTCCCCTGCATCGGGAGGCGGACTCTCAACCACTGCGCCACCAGGGAAGCCCTAGAGTTCTTTATTTATGTGTATATGACTTGCATTATTGTAGTAAAGGCACTGATACTTTTATGGGCCTTCAAATATTTTCTTTTGTTTTACTGATTAGGCACAAGGAAACAGGAAGCCGCTATTAACATTCTAACTTATACAGTTTCCTTTTTCATATTAATTTTGCCTTAATTACAAAAAATTGGATAAGTTGCAGATTTTTAAATGAAAGACAGAAATGCTATGCTAATGCTAAAAGAATGAATATGCATTTGGTTAGAACTTTTATTTGGGGATTGAAATTTCATCTCTGACTGGAACTATTCCGTTTTTAAAAATAAATTTAATCTCTTTTGCCACAGGATGGTAGTGTTGCTTCTCTTGTTAAGCCCCCAAAATAGATTTCAGATGCCAGTTAAAATCATAAAAAATTATATTTCTCCAAGGAGATCTAACAATAAAACATTAGTTTCATAAAGAAAAAGGACTCCTACACATTTATGTTATTTTTAAAGAGCAGGAAACCTCAATGCCCGTGTTTCCTGAGGAGAATTGCCATTTCTTCCTTAGGAAACAGATCTTTGCGTGTCAGGAATATTCTCATTATCTCTCTTCTTAAGTGAGTCTTGTTTTAGGATTTATTTCAAATTACTGCCCCTTTTGCTTGGGTTGACTAATATAATTTGTTTCCTTCTAAGTTGATGTAGATATTTATTTTGAAGAAGAGAAATTTTAAATGGCACTTATATTGATTGTAATCTACATAATCTTTTATAGCAGATTTAGGATTAGAAGCCAACTTGGAAGTTGTCTAGTGTGACCCTCTATTTGCATGCAGTAATTTCTTCCGCATCTCCAGAACAGATGGCCATGCAGTTTCTTGAGTGCCTCTAAGGATGCCCTTCAAGGCAGCCTCTATTCGTTGGAGGACTCCTAGAAAAGGAACTTGTTTGCTTTATGCTCAACATAATGTGGTGTTGCTTGGAAGCTGTGAAGCTTCTGTTTGCTTGAATTCAGACCATTTCATTTGTCTAGAGGCAACCATCTTGTTGAGAGAATGAGTCATAGGATAAAATTATGAAATGTAGTTTGCTGCATTCCGTAGTCAGTCACAGTCTGTCCACAGATTAAATATTGAAGAAGTATAACAAGCTACAATACATTTTGTACTCTGAGAGATCTGGGTTTAACATGTCAGAAATTATTTATTTTCCTCATGACCATCATGGATTTACTGAAATATTCAATTAGGATTTTTGGTTGCCCTGTTCCCAGAAGTACAGTTTCCATTAACATTAAAATTTACAATCAGCAGGTTTAGTGGAGGAAATAAATTCCTTTGTCACCTTGCCAAATGAGGTGGTGGTATGTGAGAAAGCGCACGTGTCTCAGCAGGACCTTGGCTATTTTCTTAGGGGACACTTTTCTCCTCACCCAGTAATCCAGTGACTCTGTAACCTGTTGAAGGTAAAATGGTAAGGGAGAGGTTTGTGGAAAGATTTAGACTGAGCTTACAGGGATCTGAATGGCAGGGTTGTCACCAGGGGTCCTTAAATGCATTCCTCAGGTTTGTAGATTTAGGAATGTCCTCTTATCAGTTCAGCAAGGGGCTGATTATGCTCTTTGAAACCCACTACACTAACTGATCGGAGAAGAGAGTGAGATATAAACACGAGGTGCTTCATTATTACATTTCCCATGAGAAGTGCACCTGGCAGAATAGTCTACAGTGGTCGTAGCCCATGCTCTACTATTTCAGTAGGTTTTATAATATCAGCTCTCCGAGGGTCACTGTGCCAGGTATAGATGAATCAAAACCTCATGGGATATGCTACTTTGGCAGATGGCTAGTCACTTCTACTTTTTTTTTTTTTTTTTTTTGCGGTACTTGGGCCTCTCAACGCCGTGGCCTCTCCCGTTGCGGAGCACAGGCTCCGGATGCACAGGCTCAGCGGCCATGGCTCACGGGCCCAGCCACTCCGCAACATGTGGGATCCTCCCGGACCGGGGCACAAACCGTGTACCCCGCATCGGCAGGCGGACTCCCAACCACTGCGCCATCAGGGAAGCCCTAGTCACTTCTACTTTGTATACATACTTGTTGGTTATAGTTGCAGAGAATTATGTTTTTGTGTTTTTGTGTTTTTTTTGCAGTACGCAGGCCTCTCACTGTTGTGGCCTCTCCCGTTGCAGAGCACAGGCTCCAGACGCGCAGGCTCAGCGGCCATGGCTCACGGGCCTAGCCGCTCTGCGGCATGTGGGATCTTTCAGGACCGGGGCACGAACCCGTCCCCTGCATCGGCAGGCGGACTCTCAACCACTGTGCCACCAGGGAAGCCCCCAGAGAATTATGTTTTTAACCTTGACCTCAAATTCTTACTTGAGCCCTGAAGCCACCTATTTATGACAACTACGTAGACTTTTATGATTGTAAATTTTGTGATGTCTAAATCTAGAAATCAAATATGAATCATATATTTTTCAAATGCATGCCATTTATAATTATTTTCCTGTTACTACATAGCCTTTTTTTTTTTTTTTTTTTTTTTTTTTTTTTTGCAGTACGCGGGCCTCTCACTGTTGTGGCCTCTCCCGTTGCGGAGCGCAGGCTCCAGACGCGCAGGCTCAGCGGCCATGGCTCACGGGCCCAGCCGCTCCGCGGCACATGGGATCTTCCCAGACCGGGGCACGAACCCGTGTCCCCTGCATCGGCAGGCGGACTCTCAACCACTGTGCCACCAGGGAAGCCCTACATAGCCTTTTGATCAAGAAAGGGAGGAAGAACATTTTAATTTCTTCATATTTTGATTAGATATGGCAGACACTGTGATTAAATAAGATGTAAAGGGTGAAACAATGAAATAGTAATGTGAGAATCCAGAGTTAAATGACAATTAATTTAGCCTTCAGATTAAAACCAAGTAAAGATTCACATAATGTACATCTTCTATAAAGAATCAGTGTTGACCTTTTTTCACTTGATGAAGGGCATCTACCTTATATATGTTTGTTCACTCAAAAAATTTTGAAATGCTTACTAAATGCCAAGGGTTGTGTTAGGCATGAAGGAGACAAAGATAAATATAGTTTCTATATCAAGATGCTTGCAACCTAGTAGGAGAGGCTAACAACTAAACAGGCAGTTCTAAGTAGGATATAAAGAAGTACAAGGTGCTACTGATACACATGAAAGTGTTCCTAACCCAGCTCTCTGTTATGTTTCTCAATAATGGAGGGAAAGCATATTTTAGTCAATATGTTTTTATACTTTTCCATAGTCTTCCTTTTGTTCTAAATGATTAAAGATAAAATAAATACTTGTCCATAGAGATGAGATGGACTTATTATGTATGTTAGCATATCAGTGTAATCAAGGTTTTAATTTTGGAAGTTATGATCCCCAAAGGGAGACAATTAATTTTTTACCATTGGGATGGTAATGATGTAGCAATAACCTCCCCAATTTTTAATGTCTCCCCCAAACCACCCCACATTAAACATACAATCTGCATAAAAACAATATTCTTGGAATGTGGTTACAGCTTCAGGCAAGTCCCTCAGAACCTATTCTCTGTTCACCACACACACATGAACTCATCCAACCAGAGTGCGGCTCCAAAGCTCCTCATATTCAGAAATCCAGAATCTGCTACTATATGGAAGACTATTTATGATATAAAGCAGGAGTCACTGCAGCAAAAGTAGAATATATGCTATTTCTGTATGATATATAAAGTTATTGTCCAAGATGTTAGAGTCGCAATTGTAACATTCCTTACTTAGACTACAGCATTTTTTTTTTTTTTTTTTTTTTTGCGGTACGCGGGCCTCTCACCGTCGTGGCATCTCCCGTTGCGAAGCACAGGCTCCGGACGCGCAGGCTCAGCGGCCACGGCTCACGGGCCCAGCCGCTCCGCGGCATGTGGGATCTTCCCGGACCGGGGCACGAACCTGCGTCCCCTGCATCGGCAGGCGGACTCTCAACCACCGCGCCACCAGGGAAGCCCTAGACTACAGCATTTTAATGTCCTTAATATGAACTAACAGAACATACTTTATTGCACTTTCCAAAACTTCAGAGAACAAAACCACTGGGGCAGTATGGATCCTTCTTTAGCAAACTGCAGAGAATCTGTGCTCAAAATCCTTATCTTAGGGATTGTCTTGAACTAGTCAGATCCTATCAGTCACTTGACTAGCATAAAGGTATTCAATAAAATTTCATATACCCATTAACCCACTCAAATGGCACTTGTTGAGCTCCTGTTATATGTTGGGTACTGTTGTAGATTTGGGGGTTCCATTAAAAAGTAGCATGTTAAAAAAAAAAAACGTGTCATCCCTATCTCCAGGGAGTTCACAGTATGTCATGGGAGGTAGACTTAGTAATGATCTATCATGTGAGAAGTATTAAATTATTTCTTGAACATGGTGCCACAAAAACACTAGACACTAGACAAGAAGGACGAATATTGTCTTTTATGGGTAGAGAAAGGCTCTAGAGAGAGGCGGTCACACTTGTACTGATTCTTGAAGAATGAATAGGCATTTTCTAGGTGGTGAGAGTGAAGACATTTTGAGTGGAGAAAATATTATGAGATATATTACATATGATTCATTAATCTATTCATTTTAATTTCTATGTTTCAGAAAGTTAGGTGACCAGAAATCTCAATGCTTACAGTGTCCTGTCTTAGCTTCCTGCAAAAAAGTCTTCACTGGATTGGCTCAAAATTATGGTCACAGATTTTCCTAAGAAATGGCTTTATGAAGAATATGGCTGCCTTATTTGTAAAATGTTTTTGATTGGTATCATATGTTCATATTGATTTTTCAATCTGAGTATTATTCAGCAAACATTTTCTTCATATTCTCCATAAGTAATTATCTTTTCTTGGTCTTAAACTCTTCTAACCTTTTACCATCTTTCTTAATTGAGATATATGCACTTTCTCTTTTATCTCACTTCTTTGCAATGTACAAAGAAGCAAAGGAAACTGAGTAACAGGTACCAAGGCCAAATCATACTTCAGCTAAATGCCTGGGAACACTGGACTCTTCCACAGCCACTGAGTATACATTCTGAGCTGTTTCTATACATTTGCATCCTCAACTTGAGACTGAAAATCCTGGGTGGAATATCCAATTACCTGAACCTGGGTCATTTGTCTCAAGAAACCCTGGCTGCTCTTTACCTTCTCTAGTGGATACATGGCCCTTTACCCTTCACATAAAATAGGATTTTCCCCAACATTAAAAAAGTGCCTTAGATGTTGAGCAGTAAAATACAAGAGTCCACATCATGATCACTCTGTGGACCTTGGTACCGTTATCTACTCCCTTCTTGAAATCTTTTCTTTACCTGACTTCTAGAATCTGTTACTTCCAGATACTTCTAGATACTCCCCTGCTTTTCTAATCTTGATGTCTCTCTATTACCAATAGGTTAGGTACAAAATAATTAACATGAAATTTAATGCCCTTCATAATAATGCTCTTTGGATTTGGGGCCTTACACTCCCCTTTCTGTTCCAGCTCCCCATTCTGCCCTCTGATACCCTTGGTTCTTGTACTTGTAATTCCCTCAGTATATCCTTCACTTGAAAACATCCTGAAAAGCCTTTATTCCTCTTTGTCTTTGGATTCGTCCTTCAAGGTTCAGATTAATTGTGTGAAACTCTCCAGGATTATCTCTGAGCAAAATTAATCTCTTCCTTCTCTGCCTTCCCTTAGTACTTTACCTAGTTAGTTTATGACTCTCTCTTACAAATAGATTCTTCAAAGGGATACCATGTCATATTTTAATTCAGCAAAATGCTAGCTGAATGACTTTTGAATCATCTTAAATCCTTTTTGGACATATCTGGATATAAATTGTATGGTAATAAAAATAATGTTGTAGTAACTGTTTTTTCCTATCATCCAGGTGTTCAGTTATCAAAGGACCATTGTTTTCATTTACCATGCATAATTAAAGCACTCTTGAAGTATCTTTCACCCAAAGATCTAGACACACTTCAACAAAAAAAGCTGGAGTCTTCTGTTGTGCTGAGGAGAGCACTGTGGTGAAATAGAAGAGCATCTTTGTATTGTGCTCCTGTTATTTTCTAAGACAGAATAATACCTATGCTGCCAATAGCCTAATGTGATTTCTGGAATAAAGTTTCATAGTGCCTTTTCAAAACCATCAAAGCAAAATCCTAGATGGGCAGCACTCTAGTAGCTGCTATAAAAGCCCTTAAATTGCCACTCATACATAACTTTCAGTATTGTGCTGACATGTGCTGGCCATGGTTTGCGTCTTTCTAGACTGTGTTGTAAGCTGTAGATGAACAGACGTTCTTTTCACCATTCTGAGATACTCCACCACCTATACTATTCCTGCATCTGAAGTAGAAGGCAAGACTAGACCAACCATAGCACAAACATTCGTGCTAAGTAGGTGAATGCCTTTTCATACTTAACCAGGTCCTCTAAATATTTCCTAAACCCAGGGGAGATATTTTCTGATGATTGTTAATCATTCCTAAACAATAAATTGCTAAGTGGTTTTGAATGATATAATGTATCATGTTCAGTATATAATGTTCACTGATGAATGGAAAATATCTATGAACAGGAAGATTAATGCACCACCCACAAAGAAAGCTGTATGGTAACAACCAGTAAGCCAGTGGCAATAAACTTTAAGAATTCATTTGTTCTAAATCTTAGGCATTAACATCAGGCTCTAAGGTAATTGTACACTTATATTTAAACCTATGGATGACGTACATTCCTGAAAAGTCACTTATAAAACACATTTCTGTGATTCATATGTTTGTCCTGAGTTCTGGTTTTAGAAATACAGACCTGTATAGCATATAAGCTCTGCAGGAAAAGGGAGAGAGATGGTAAGAAAAAAAAAGAGAGATCTAGCAAAACAAACAAACAAAAAAGTTAAGGATGACAGACTCCAACCAGCAAACCTGGAGGCAGACGTGAACTCTATTAGCTTGCTTTGGCAGTGGTAAAAGAGCCCAAGATGAAAGAACGGCTGTCCAGCCATGACAGCTGGCAGAGTTTGCGTTCTAACTCTGGCATTAGAATTCCTTGCTGCTTAATTCTGCAAGTTATTTTTAGAGAAAATATTCCATTTAATGGTATACCCTTATGAAGAGATTTATAAAATAGCTCTAAGCACTTTTGTTTCATAGATAGCCAATGGTTTCTAACAAGTTAATGGTAATGATCAGCAAGACATTGGTTATCCTTTGAGACAAACTTTTGAGATACTTTGTAAAACTGAAATTACTCTGTGTGTGTGTGTGTGTGTGTGTGTTTGTGTGTGTATAGTTTGTCAGGAAAAAATTGTGAAAGACTAAAATGGCAAAAAATGATTTTGAGGGTCTCCTGTCTTGTGTATCCTTCTGGATTATCTCTGCCTTTCATTTTCTTTGAGCTATTTTACAATTCTTAGCATTGCGTGATGCAAATAGTAAATGATTCTTGTCCATAGAAATGGAAATTGTGTCCCACTGGAAATTCAGTTGATTATTGCTCTGTGGGCATTAACCAGTTTTACATCTGTTAAGCAAATTCATTTCAGCATTCTTTATGGCCTACATATGCGTGATTCCTTCAATTCCCTTTTGTGCCATTTGTAACATTTTACTCGTTCCCTCATTTAATGAGTTAAATAAAATCTTTGGCCCATGTGCTCATTTTATATTTACATATGTTTTACTTCTTAAAAATTATCTTTAACTGTTTATACTTATGATCTTACTAAAATAGTTTAATGTGGCAGGATGATTCTCTTCCTCTGTCCCTTCTTCCCTCTCCCTTTCTTCCTTCCTTCTTTAACAAGTATTAATTGGTTGCATACTTTTTTGCCAGGCATTTTAAGAGGTACTGGGTATGCAAAATCCAACCTGAATCTGCCTGTAATTTTTACATTTTTTATTATGATCTATAATGGCTTTCACAGGGACAAATAAAACTATATGAGATAATGAGAATAATAAGGCCTATGAGTTTATATAGGTTCATATTTGCGTTTTACCTCTTTCCTACTGTGTGACTTTTGGTAAGTTTCTTAATTTTTCTGAACTTCATTTTTCTCATTTAAAGATGGATTATGCTAATACCAACCAGGCAGAGTGGTTGTTGAAAAAAGTGAGATTTTATATATATAACTGCTAGGTACTTAGATGGTATCTGGTTCTTGGTAGGGACTCTGTGATTCAGTGAATGTTAAACCCCTTCTGTATGCCATGTCTTCAACCTTTTTCAATCTTTTTTTCCCCCCCATTGTCTCCAACAAGTTATTATTACCATTTCTCTTTTACTGATGCTGGAATGACTAGGCTGATCTCAATAAACAAGAATCTAGAACCAAAGTCTCGATTCAGTACCTAGTTCAATGAGTCATGAAAACCTAAAACAAGGAATAAGCTCACAACCAGGAAAACCTCTAAATGCTGAAAACCACGCTTATGGTTAAGGGACTATTAGTGTAAAAAAAAGTGATTACAAGAATGACCCCATTGCAGAAAGCATAATATTAGTCCACCTGGATAATTACAGATCAAAATTTGTGAAAGCCGCATTTGCCCTGTCAAATTCTTAAAAATGAATCCTTCGCTTCCTGTCTTTGTGGGCCCACAGCATTTTTTTACCCAATTCATGGTAAATGTCCCTCTATTATTTTCCCCTAGAGCTCTGCTTGTCACTTCTCCTTTAGCAGCTGGACATGTTTGGATCTTTCCCTTACAATCTTTTACTGGGTAGTTTAGATTTTTAAGTTATTTATAATCCAAATGATATTTAATGGAATACTCATGATGCAACTTCCAGTTGCCACTTTTCTATTACTGCAGTGAGTCTGAAGGATGGTGAAGATGCAGATGCCTATTTCTTGTGCATTTAATCTAAGCTCCCTGTGTCCTGATATATCTTATCATTTTGTTTGGTAATTAGACTTCTCTGATGATGCTATAAATTGTATCTCAGTTGTGAAGGGAAAAGTCATTATTTATCATTAGAGGGTGGGGAATATGCTCATTTTTCATTTACCTGGGCAGCAAAGACAGAGTGATACAATTTCAACTTGGAGGCCTGTGCTTGATGTGATTCTAAGATGGAACAAATAACCATGAAATTAATCTAAGAATGTTCCATTATTCTCTTGCTGGTATCATCTTGGTATATGAAGTATAGCTTTCCAGGCTCTCATCTTCCTCCTAAGCATGAGCAAAGCAGGGGAAGATTTGTCCCTGTTACATATCATCCTATAAAGAGTGAGGTTTGAGACCAAAAGGAAACAAATTAATGAGAGGGGAAATGTCTTTTGAAGCCAAGGGACTGTAAATAGTGCAGTTCTGTCAGTATTGTATTCATGAAGCAAGGCTGTTATCTAATGTGAGTTGGAGAATAACTTGTGTAAGTATAGTCCCAGAGAAAGAAAAAACAAGACTTACACATTTTATATCATAAGGAAAATGAAAATGAATAAATGTTGGATATGGTCACTGGTTTCCAGGAGAGGACAGTCTCACTTTGTGTTCACTCATTCATTTAATACTTATGAAGCTCCATCTAAATTCCAGACACTCTACTGAGAAGTAAACAGTGTTCTGAAGTTTGGTAGGTTTAGAGAAAAACTTGAGTGTATTCTAAGGTTAACTCATGAATTATATATTTTATGTATATTAACCTCTTTAGTTATTTTGTTGAATTTTGTGTTTTCCTCTAAGTTTTAAGATATATTTATTTCTTCTTTAGGGAAGATGATTCATTAAATCACCAAGTAGCCAATCTACTGTTGCTGCAGAATTTACCATCATTGTTTGTAAATGATATAAATACTGTCTTTGATAACATCAGAAAGGCTTAAAGATCAGACAGGTACTTCTGTGCAAGCTGTGAAGTGATTAGTGTCTTCTTTAGAGGTACACAGAAATCCCCCAGAATGTTGTCCTTGCTTATCCAAGGTTAAAAGAGGAGGAACTGTGATGATCTTCCTCTGAAGAAAACTCTGGATTGCCATAGAGAAGAAACGTCAGTAATTACTACTTTACTCCTTGTTGCAATTGTTTATCATGCTTGTTGATATTAAGTAGGTCATCAGTATTTTGTGTCATTTAAATGGATGAATACATATCAAGTGCCTGGAATAAGGTCTGGGTCTTGGTAAAAAGGCAGTGACCTTATCATTACTTGCAATTATACACCCCCATAATATCAATTTCATGCATCCCACTTTCTGGTCAGTACTTCGTCTCTTTCTGGGTTACTCCATATAATTCTCCAAATTTAACAATCTTTCAGCCTTACTGGGACCTACAATCCTTTGATCCTACCACCTTTTCCACTGTCCCTCACCCTTTCATAATGTCACATTCCTAGATAAAAAGGAAAGTGACATGATTCATGACAGTCATCCTCCTGCACATACAGTTATTTCTCTTGCCTTTTTAATACTCTGCCATATACCTCTTTTTTTAATTGAAGTATAGTTGATTTACAATATTATACTAGTTTCAGGTGTATAATATAGTGATATTTTTATAGATTATACTCCATTTAAAGTTATTACAAAATAATGGCTATATTTCCCTGTGATGTACAATATATTCTTGTTACTTATTTCTTTTATACCTAGTAGTTTGTATCTCTTAATCCCATACTTCTACCTCACCCCTCCCCCTTACCTCTCCCCACTGTTAACTACTAGTTTGTTCTCTATATCTGTGAGTCTGTTTCTGTTTTGTTATATACATTTGTTTATTTTATTTTTTAGATTCCACATATAAGTGATAACATGAATATTCATCTTTCTCTGTCTGACTTATTTCACTTAGCATAATACTCCCTAGATTCATCCACATTGTTGTAAATGGCAGAATTTCATTCTTTTTTATGGCTAATATTCCATTGAATATATATACCAATCTTCTTTTATCCATTCATCTGTTAATGGACACTTAGGCTGCTTCCATATCTTGGCTATTGTAAATAATGCTGCTATGAACATTGGGGTAGATGTATCTTTTGAATTAATATTTTGAATTAATTAATCTTTTTTGATTTCTACCCAGCGGTGGAGTTGCTGGATCTCTGGTAGTTTTATTTTTCATTTTTTGAGTAACCTCCATTGGCTGCACCAATTTACAATCCCATCACAGTGTACTAGGGTTCCCTTTTCTCCATGTCCTCACCAACATTTGTTATTTGTAGGCTTTTTGGTAATAGCCATTTTGCAGCTGTGAGGTGATATCTTATTGTGGTTTTAATTTGAATTTCTCTGATGATTAACAATGTTGAGCATCTTTTCATGTGCCTGTTGGCCATGTGATATCTTCTTTGGAAAAATGTCTATTCAGATCTTCCACCAATATTTTAATTGTTTTTTTTTTTTTGATATTGAGTTGTATGAGCTGTTTGTATATTTTTCATATTAACCCCTTATTGGTCATATCATTTGCAAATGTTTTCTCCCATTCAGTAGGTTGTCTTTTTGTTTTGTCAGTGATTTCCTTTGCTTTGCAAAGGCTTTTAAGTTTGATTAGGTCCCATTTGTTTATTTTTGTTTTTATTTCTTTGGCCTTAGGAGACAGACCCCCCAAAATACTGCTATGATTTATGGCAAAGAGTATTCTGCCTATGTTCTCTTCTAAGAGTTTTATGGTTTCAGGACTTAAATGTAGGTCTTTAATCTATTTTGAGTTTATTTTTGTATATGGTATGAGGAAATATTCTAATCTCATTCTTATACATGTAGCTGTCTGATTTTCCCATCACCACTTATTGAAGAGACTGTTTTTTCTCCATTATATATTGTTGCCTCCTTTGTTGTAGATTAATTGACCATAAGTGCATGGTTTTATTTCTGGGCTCTGTATTTTGTTCCGTTGATCTACATGTCTGTTTTTGTGCCAGTACCATGCTGTTTTGATTACTGTAGCTTTGTAGTATAGTCTGAAATCTGGGAAGGTGATACCTCCAGCTTTATTCTTTTTTCTCAAGATTGCTTTGGCAATTCTGGGTCTTTTGTGGTTCCATATAAATTTTAGGATTGTTTGTTTTAGTTCTGTGAAAAATGTCCTGGGTATCTTGATAGGGATTGAATTAAATCTGTAGATTGCTTTGGGTAGTATGGACATTTTAACAATATTAACTCTTCAAATCTAAGAGTGTGAGATACCTTTTCATTTCTTTGTATTGTTTTCAAATTCTTTAATCAGTATTTTATAGTGTTCAGAGTATGGGTCTTTCATCTCCTTGGCTAGGTTTATTCTGAGGTATTTTATACTTTTTGATGCAGTTGTAAATTGAATTGTTTCCTTAATTTCTCTTTCTGATAGTTCATTATTAGTATATAGAAAAGCAACTGATTTCTGTATATTAATCTTGTATTCTGCAACTTTATTCATGTATTAGTTCTAATAGTTTTTTTGGTGGAGACTTTAGGATTTTTGATATATAGTGTCGTGTCATCTACAAATAGTAACGTTTTACTTCTTCACTTCCGATTTGGATACCTTTTATTTCTTTTTCTTGGCTGATCAGTGTAGCTAGGACTTCCAATACTATGTTAAATAGAAGTGGTGAGACTGGGCATCCTTATCTTGCTCCTGATTTTAGAGGAGAAGCTTTTAGCTTTTTACCCTTGAGTATGATGTTAGTTGTGGGTTTTGTCATTAATGGTCTTTATTATTTTGAGATATGTTCCCTCTACACCAACTTTGATGAGAGTTTTTATCATGAATGGATGTTGAATTTTGTCAAATGCTTTTCCGTATCTATTGAGGTGATCATGTGATTTTTATCTTTCCTTCCCTTTGTTAATGTGGTGTATCACATTGATTGATTTGTGAGTATTGAACCATCCTTGCCTGCCTGGAATAAATCCCACTTGATCATGGTGTATGATCCTTTTTATGTATTGTTGAATTTGATTTGCTAATATTTTCTTGAGGATTTCTATAGTCATTAGAGATATTGGCCTGTAATTTTCCTTTTTTTAACAGTGTCTTTGTCTGGTTTTGGTATCAGGGTAATGGTGGCCTCAGAGAATGAATTTGGGAGTGTTTCATTCTCTTCAATTTTTTGAAATAGTTTGAGAAGGATAGGTATTAGCTCTTCTTTATACCATACACTTTTGTGAAACTCGAGTACTTGTTAAATTTAGCATAGGTTTGTTTGCTCCTTTGTAGATGAACAAGGCAGGAAAAAAATCAGAAGAACCTGGCTGACTGCTTTCACTTGGAATTTATTGCATGAACTTTTTTTTTTTTTTTTTTTCCGTATGGGGGCCTCTCACTGTTGTGGCCTCTCCCGTTACGGAGCACAGGCTCCGGATGCGCAGGCTCAGTGGCCATGGCTCATGGGCCCAGCTGCTCCACGGCATGTGGGATCTTCCCAGACTGGGGCACGAACCTGCGTCCCCTGCATCAGCAGGCGGACTCTCAACCACTGCGCCACCAGGGAAGCCCTATTGCATGAACTTTTTAAAGTAAATTTATTTATTTATATTTGGCTGTGTTGGGTCTTTGTTGCTGTGTGTGGGCTTTTCTCTAGTTGCAGCGAGTGGGGGCTACTCTTCGTGGCGGTGTGCAGGCTTCTTACTGCAGTGGCTTCTCTTGTTGCAGAGCATGGGCTCTAGAGCGCAGGCTCAGTAGTTGTGGCGCACAGGCTTAGTTGCTCCACGGCATGTGAAATCTTCCTGGACCAGGTCTCGCACCCATGATCCCTGCATTGGCAGGTGGATTCTTAACCACTGTGCCACCAGGGAAGTCCATATTATATGATCTTTTAATGCTGCTTGTCAATCACAATACTTTTCCATCCACTTTCCTACTTCCTTAAAGTATTCATACCTTCTTCTCTTTTCTCAAATCTCCAAACCTTCTTCAACAATCTTCACTCTCAGCTATTGACTTTCAGAACATGGCTTTCATAGTCTCCCACAGTCAGTTCTAACTACCTGCCACCATTTCTTTACTGTTATTATGGATGAAGTGTGCCACTTTTATCTAAGGATGGCATCTCTATTTGTAGGCTATATTCCATTATTTTTTCCAAAATAAGGAGGACATGTTTTCAGCAATTCTCTCCTCCTTCCTCTATACTAATGATTTCCTTCTCTTTATTGGGTCATTCCTATCAACATAAAAATATTCCAGTTTTGTCCCATTTTTACGAGAAATTCTTGACCTCACCTTCTCTTGCTTTTGCAGCAAAACTCCCAGCAAGAGTTTAATATTCTTATATTCTTTTTTAAAAAATTAATTAATTAAATTTATTCTTTTGGCTGCATTGGGTCTTCATTGCTGTGCACAGGCTTTCTCTAGTTGTGGCGAGTGGGGGCTACTCTTCGTTGCATGGTGTTGGCTTCTCATTGTGGTGGCTTGTCTTGTTGCAGAGCATGGGCTGTAGGCGCACGGGCTTCAGAAGTTGTGGTACACAAGCTTAGTTGCTCCGCGGCATGTGGGATCTTCCCGGACCAGGGCTCAAACCCTTGTCGTCTGCATTGGCAGGTGAATTCTTAACCACTGACCCACCAGGGAAGTCCCTATTCTTATATTCTTTACTCTTCGTCTATAGTGAAACCACTTCAGTTAGATTTTGCTCCTAATGACTTTACCAAAACTGTTCTTGCTGAGATCCCAATGACCCTCAAATTGCTGACAATTCTGTCTTCGTTTTACTTGAATCATTAGCTGCACTTGATAGACTTGAATCATCCTTTCTTCCTTCAAATACTTTCTTTGCTTCTTGCTGTCAACACCACTTGTTCTTGGTTTTTCTATTACCTCCTTGGTTACTTCTTTTCAATTTCCTGTGCCAGATCGTTGTTCTTCTCCTCCTTGACCTCTTAAATTTGTTGTGTTCTGGAGCTCAGTTCTTGATCATTCTTTATTATTTATCTATACCAGCAATTAGCAAACTAAGACCCATGGCCTAAATCCAGCCTGTGCCTGTTTTGATAAATAAAGTTGTTTTGAAATACAACCATGTTCAATTGTTTATGTTTTATTTGTAGCTACTTTTGAGTTGCATAGATAGAGTTGAGTAGTTGTGACAGAATCCAAATGGCCCTCAACACATAAAATATTCACTCTATGGCCTTTTTCAGGAAAAGCATGCTAATAATACCTGATCTACATTTACTCTTTTCCCCTCCATGAATACATTCAGATGCATGGTTCAGATACTATATACTGATATCTCTTCAACTTGTATTTCTAGACCAGACTCCCTCAAACCCCCAGAATTATAACTCCAATTGCTGGTAAGACATACACTTGGATGTCTAATGTAGAAATAGTAAATATATTTGATTTTAACATGTTCAGAATAGAACTTCTTATCTTTATCTCCAGATCTGTTTCATCTATAGTTGTCTTTGTCTCAGTTAATGTCAACTTTGTCTTTCTAGATGCCTAGGTCAAAACCTTGAAGTTTATTTGCCTTTCATATTCCGTGTTCTATTTGTCTGGAAATCCTAATGGCTCTACCTTCAAAATATATCCAGAATCCGACCACTTCTCCCGTGGGACCACCAGTCCCATATACTTATATGATGACTGGTATAAGTCATCATAATCTCTTTCCTAAATTACTGTAACTGCCTCCTATTTGATTTTTACGGTTCTGTCCTTGCTGCCTCCCCTATTTGGGCTATTTGCAATATGGAAGCAAGGGTATTCTTTTTTTTTTTTTTTTTTTCCCCGGCACGCGGGCCTCTCACTGCCATGGCCTCCCCCGCCGAGGAGCACAGGCTCCGGACGCGCAGGCCCAGCGGCCATGGCCGACAGGCCCAGCCGCTCCGTGGCATGCGGGATCCTCCCAGACCGGGGCACGAACCCGCGTCCCCCGCACCGGCAGGCGGACCCTCAACCACTGCACCACCAGGGAAGCCCCAAGGGTATTCTTTTAAAAGCATAATCCAAATACTTTAATTTCTCTGCTCATAATCCTCCGATAGTCCTTATTTGATTCAAAATAAAAGCCAAAGTCCTTAAAATGGCCAGACAAGTCCTATAAGACCTTGCCTCATGCTACTGCTCCAAAATTATATACTACTCTCTCTTTTGCTCCCTCAGCTTTAGCCATGCTGAGCTAGCTCCTTGTTCTTACTTGAATATTCTAGTCATACTCTTTTTCAGAGCTTTTGTCCTACCTTTTCCCTATACTAGGAAAGCTTGCTTCCTCAGATATTTACAAGGGTTGGCCACAAAATATCACTTTTTAAATAAGAACTAATCAACTATCCTATTTAAAATTTTACATCCTCCTCCTTCCCAGCATTCCCCATCACCCTTATTCTGCTTTATTTTTCCCCATAGATCTTATCACCTTCCAATATACTATAAATATATAATTTAGTTAATTATTCTTTCTATCTTACCATCCCTAGAACATGAGTCCGTGAAGAATAGGCTTTTCTGGTCTGTATCTTTCTTTTAATATTAAATCTTCAAAACCTATAATAGTGCTTGGCACATAGTGGATGATCAATAAATATTATTGCCTACACAAAGGATAGTGTTAGCTATATTATTATTTATGTTGTCAAAGGAAATATAAAGAATATTTTTGATGTATTAAGTAGGCATAATATTTGAATTTTAAATGCATTTTCTGTAGCAAGGATAGACATTTCTGGGTTGATTCACTTGAGGAATGAGGATTATTAATGTGTTGGCATTTGAAGCCTTCAAATATTTCTATTAAGATTCTATGAAACTGATATCATAGGTTGCATTAATATATCAATCTAGATAAAAGTTAAATTGGAAGAATGTACACTGAACTAGTAAGTAAACACTTTGTGTCCCTTCATTTTATTCTCCACAATACTGTCAAAATGATGTTTCTAAAACACATAACTGCCTCTGTCATGTCCCTGATATAAAGTACTTTTGTTACTCATAGTTACCTAGAATAGAAGATAACATTCCTCAAGACCTAATGTTTACTTGTATTTCAAGTTTTACCACTTCACCTTTGTTTCAACTGTATCAACCCACTTGTAGTTTCTGGGACACTCTGTAGTCTTTCATACATTAAGACAATTCCTTCTGGAAATTCTAGCTTCCTTTTCTTATCAGTAGCATTGTATAAGGCTCATCTCAAATACTTTCTCCTAGAAACAGTCTTTCATCTGCTCAGTAGTTAGTCCTTGGCTTTCCTAATACCTTGTATCTCTAGTTACACTTATCACATTATAACATTGTATTGTGTGTTTTCTTTCCCAATAGACTTTGAGTTCATTGAGACCTAGACTAATCAATAATCTATTTTTTCACATTTTAAAATTTGAGATTTATTTAGATTTATAGAAGAGTTGCAACTTCTATAAAGTTGCAACTTCTGCAACTTCTAACTTCATCCAGCTTCCTCTTGTATTAAAATCTTACATAACCATAGAACATTTACCAAAACTAAGAAATTAATCTTGGTAAAATATTATTAACTGCATGATTCATTTGGATTTCATCAATTGTTTCTCTGATGTTCCTTTTCTCTTCCAGGGTCTAATCCAGTATTTAGTTTTCATGTTTTCTTATTCCTTCAATATTGAGAGTTCTTCAGTCTTTCTTTAAATGTCTCTAATGATCTTGGCACTTTTGAAAAGTACTGGCCAGTTATTTTGGAGAATATCTCAATTTGGGTTTGTCTGATGTTTTCTCATGATTAGGTTCGGGTTATGCATTATTGGGAAGACCTTAAGCTGTAGGTTGTTCCTTTGCGTTGTGCCTCAGAAAGGGCTTCTTTTCCTACTCTTCTTTCTCTCCTTTCCCTCTCCCAGGATTCTTCTGCGGTTAGCCAAAGCTTGTTAGCTTAGCTATAGGGTGTATTTTATATTTAAATTAAGCCTCATTCTTAGGCATTCTTGTTGGTTCTTGGAGGTAAGGACTTCTCAGTTCTGCTACCCATTATTTAAGAGTAGATTTTTCCCCCCTCTGTCCCTTCCTCTAGCTGCAGTGAGTTTTTACCACTGTCCTGAGGGTGGCAATGTTTGCTGCCCTACTCCTCACAGACTAAGGTTTTTGTTCCATAAATGACATAGGAGAGAAGGGTCTGTGTAGAATTTCTTGCCCCTTCAGCATGGCTGCTGTTTCCCTCTCCTGGGTTTGAACCACAACAGAAACTTCTTTGGGATCCTTCTGATCTACTCTGTGAGTGTTCCATAGTATTCCTAGAGAAAGAGCCTGGAAAAGAGTATAGACTCCCTCAGTTTCTGCAGTCTCTGGACATCACACTGTTCCCTAGTTTCACACACAGCTTTCATTTACCTGTCAATTATTCTAGGTAAACTATTTTTATTGGTGTCTTGTTGCATTTACCCAAGTTAAGTGCTCACATTTCAATAGATGTCTATATCTCCAGATTTTGGGTCATTTGTTTGTTCTGAAAACTTAACTCAGTTGGACTGGGAAAAAAGTTATAAATTTGAAGTTAACACAATTTTTTCCATTATACTGATGGAATGAATACTCTCTTCAATTCTCTAAGTCACAGAGTGGAAGCTAGAAGTCTCTTCGCAACTGATTTTTATATTGTTAGTGCCTTGCAGAGTACTTGGCACATATCAGACATTCAGTAATCAAAATATTTAATACATGCAATATGCATGTATGCCTATCCCCATAATTGACTAGGACAGCAGG
>NW_006787464.1:4324129-4407465 GCF_000442215.2 Lipotes vexillifer
AGCAGAATGAGTTAGTACATCATGATACTGTATATCACCTCCATCATTAAGAGTATGTTACTGAATTTTAATTTTTCCTTCTACAGTTCTTTTCTGTTACCTACAAAAGGAGCCTAGATTAGATTTAAGAATATCATGTACTTTTTAAGTTTTGTGATAAAAGAACTGAGATATATTTTATATACAAAGCAAAACATATTTTTCTTAATAACAAAAAATAACAACGAATCGAACACTTGTCTGAAATTCAGACTCTTGGTAAAACCAGCGTACACAGAAAAATATGTTATCAATGAGAGCCAGTATTTCCCCTGCCTGGAGACTGGGAAAGTTTTCTTATATTGAGGGACATAATACAGCTTAGATGCTAGTGGATCACTGTGAAGTAGCCTTGTGCCCTACTCACCTCAACCCTGGACTGAGATCTAAGATTGGGCTGGTATAACAGGCAGACAAGAGAATCTTTATCTCTGGGTACAGTGCAAGGAGCTAACAAAATCTTATAATGCTCATTATCTAGCAGATAGGGGCACAGTATAGTTGAAATAGTTGCTTGGTGGTTTAACAGGCATGCTTAGGTAGCCCCTTTGAGTTTCTTATTGCTCCAGAGTAGTGAAGAAACTTTAGAGAGGACAGGGAAGCCACCGAGAGAAAGTAAACAGGGCCTGAAGAAGCTTTGTGAGCTTGACATGGAGGAGAGCTGCAGAGATCCATGTGTACTGATGACTGAAGAGTAGGCAGGAATATCCCATGGGATGCCGTTGTGCATTTTTGATGGCATTGAAGGATCAGATACACCTCTTCACTAGTTCCTTCCTATGCTGCCATGCTACAGAAATGCTCTGAATGTAGATGTAGTATTAGAGATAGGGTGGGGAGGCCTCAAATTATCTGAAAACATAGGTGCCTACACATGGTGGAATGGGCGCCCAAAGTATAATTTAAGACTTGTTATATAGAAGTAATGCTGTATTGCTGGCACATTTCAATTTTGAACTGAAATTTGTTGTTGCTGTGTGTTTAAAAACTTGTTTATTAAAATAGAATATCTGCAGTAGGCATCAATAAGCTTTTAAATGTAATGCCATTTAAAAATATTCTCTCTTGGGCTTCCTGGTGGTGCAGTGGTTAAGAATCTGCCTGCCGATGCAGGGGACACGGGTTCGATCCCTGGTCCGGGAAGATCCCACATTCTGCGGAGCAACTAAGCCCTTGCGCCAGAACTACTGAGCCTGTGCTTTAGAGCCTGTGAGCCACAATTGCTGAGCCCGTGTGCCACAACTTCTGAAGCCTGCCTGCCTAGGGCCTGTGCTCCACAACAAGAGAACCCACCACAATGAGAAGCTACTCTGTGTTGCGTGCACCGCAACGAAGAGTAGCCCCTTCTCGCCACAACTAGAGAAAAGCCCACGTGCAGCAATGAAGACCCAATGCAGCCAAAAATAAAATAAATTTATAATAAGTAAATAAATAAAAATATTCTCTTGGGCCCATTAATATATAAGTGGGTTTTTTCTTTTTTTTTTTTTTTTCTGTACGCGGGCCTCTCACTGTTGTGGCCTCTCCCGTTGCGGAGCACAAGCTCCGGACGCGCAGGCTCAGCGGCCATGGCTCACGGGCCCAGCCACTCCGCGGCATGTGGGATCTTCCTGGACCGGGGCACGAACCCGTGTCCCCTGCATCGGCAGGCGGACTCTCAACCACTGCGCCACCAGGGAAGCCCTATAAGTGGGTTTTAATTTGAAAGTAAAATGACTTCTCTTATGAAGTATATTTTAGTTTACAGTCTGGTTCCAGATACCCCAATTACTCAACAACACTTTACCATGACAGCCTTGGATCAACCTAAATCAAAATACAAGTTAGAGCAAGATGTGCAGATGAACTGTACATAAAACATACAGCAGAATGTGATAATTCTGTCCCTGTAGTCAGACATTTCTGGCTTGAAATTTGGCAGTCACTTATCAACTGTGAGACCTTGTGCAAGTCACTTCTCTCTAACTTTCAGTTTCTCATCTATCAATGTGGATAGTAATAGTACTAATCTCATAGGGTTCTTGCAAAGACTAAGTGTGATAATACATGTAAAGCTCCAGCATACAAACAAGAAGTATTCAGTAAATACTAGCCATTATTATGTTTCACAAGGGACCCACATGATCAAGTGTACTGAATCATGGGCCAACCAAATGTTTCCATGATATAGTCAAGCTTGGTTAGAAGATATTTTTCTTTCCTTATGTTTGTTCTCTTTTTCTCCTTTTTCATTACACTTTTCTCTTTTTTGCTCCTTCCTTTCTCTTTTCTTCCCTCCTTCCTTTCCTTGCTTCCTTCCCTGCTTTCCTCACTCCCTGCTTTTAAACTTTATTATGGAATAATTTATACACAAAAGTAGATAGACTGGTATAATGACCCCCACATTTCTGTCATCTAGCTTCTACAGTTGCCTGCCTTTTGTCAGTCTTTAGCCTCTTCAAGTTTATTTCTCCCCATTTATACCATGTCTCTTTCTTTATCTTCACTGGTATATAAATATGTCTTTATAAGTTTTCTGAATTCTTTTGGCCCCATTCACCAGAGTGATCCATTTGTTGACTGTAATAGATTTAGGTAACATTCTAACCATATATGGTCTATAAAAAACTAGCATATTCACTGTTGTTAGTGTAAAAAAATAATTTACCTCTCCAACTTCTCAACCCATTGACAAATCATGCTGGTTCCAATTAGCTTCATCAAGCATATGAAATGCCAAAAGGTGAACATTTATGATACTAGTGTATGTTAGTGATAAGACAAAGCAATTTTACAAGTATATTTGTGATTTTCTGAGATTAGATCATTTAAAATTTAACTTCAGTTTTTTAATTGCTATTTTACTTCAATTTCCATGTAACAATTTTTAAAACTCTTGCAAATTAGTACTTCATGTACAGTTATGAACATGGCAGGTGTACCTATAACTTATGCCAAACAAGTATGATAAGAAGTCAGAAGATAAAATTTAAAAAGAAACACTAATAAGCATCTCCCTAAAGTAATAACTTATTAATATTTTTACACTTGAAGTAGCTATTACAAAAGTACATGTTTTCATTTAAAAATGTAATTTCTCAAAATATTAAAATAAGACATTTTAATATCTTAATTCATTTATCTATTTATTAATACAATTTATTGAATAGAACTATGTGTCAGGTACACTGCTAAGCATAGAAAAATAGAAATAAACAAGATACATTCTGTGGTCAAGGAGCAATAGTTAAGGGTGTAGGTAGATGAAGAATGAGGAAGAGTTTGTCAAGTGAAAGGCATTCCACTTAATAGGCATGGTATGGGCAAAGGCTTGGAGAAATAAAAATTGTTGTAATTTTTGGAAATGATAAGTGAATAGTTGAGGGCAGGAACCATGTCTAGTTGTTCACCACTGTATCCTTAGCACATAATATTGTAGCTGTTCCATAAATATATCCTGAATTGATTGATCCATAAATACAGTAGTAGATAAAGTTGAAAACCTCTTACGAATGGCTTTATAGGCCATTTCATTTTATAGTACAATGTTCACTGAAATATATTTTATAGGATAGTAACTGTTTGGAAAATTAAGAGATATTATGGTCAAAGAAAAAACAACTAAGAGATACTGATCGCACAGATTTAGAACAATATTCTTTACTGAAATATTTCTCAGACTTTAGTATGCTAATGTTGACTGTGATCATTAAGAGAGATTTTGATTAAACTGCTTCCAAACTTCTCTACCTGAGACACTCTTACCCACTCACGCAAACCCTGTCCATAAGATTATATTTGATACCATGTGCCTTGGGAAAGTCTACTCTACTTTCTACTGAGATCCATTCAAAAGTTTTAGGTAGGGAACTACTCTATGGTCATAGTTTTTTAGAAAACTCCCTTTGTATTTGAAGGAAGTAGAATGAAGAGAATTTAGTAGTTAAATTGATGTGGACATACTATAGAAATTTCCAGGTTTCTTTCATGGTGGCTAAGATGGACATGCCAATAAAAAAGGATATGGATTATAGAATGAGTAGGAGTCAGTTTTAGGCAACTATGTTTAAATTTCAAGTGGACAGCCAAGATTATTCAGTTTATATAATAGTTAGATTTATTTGTTTGGATCTCAGAAGAGACTAGAGATCATAGTGAAAGCTCTGGGAATGGCTTTTGTAGGGTTGCTCAGAATGTATTTCCTTTCTCCTCCATAGCCATTTAGATATTTGAAGTCAGCTATCACGGCATCCCTAACCCTTTCTTCTCCAGGCCAAATAAACTCAGTTGCCTCTCACAAACCTTGCATGAAATAATATCTGAACCATTTTACTCATGCAGTTCTTTCCTCTAAATGCACTGTAAATCATCAATGTTTCACTTAGGATGTGGTACCTTACTGAACCTTATACTTCTAAAATGTCACATATTATTATATTATTGAATGTGTTTTCCTATACTTTTATAACCTCCACCTCCAAACTGGCTCTAAGCCATTTACCTTCTACCCAACCCTTAAGCAGCTATGCCCCTTGAATTATAACCCCTCCCCAGTAAATGATCACCACATGAGATCTTTCCAGTGTCTGCCTCTGGAATCCTTACTTTGCCTTGTTTGGCTTAAGTGTTGAGCCTTCCTATGGTAATTACTTCTTGTTCTCCATCTGTTCTTGTGCACTCAAGTTTCAGACTTGTTCCTTGTTTCTAAGCAGTCTCACTCAAGATGTTGATTCTGGGTTATATTATGCTGGGTCTGTAGCAAATATCCCATTTCATGTACCCCTACTTCTGACCTTAGTTTTTGTGTAGCTATTCCAGGTCCTTCACTTTGAACCAACCAGCATCTAAGATTCATCCAGAAGATAGTAAACATGATAATATGCCAGTTTCCTTGAAAGCTGGAGCCATGTCTTATTGTTTGTATTCCCAGTGTCTAGCACAGTGCCTGACACCAATGATACTCAGTGCGTGAATGGATGGGTGGGTAGGTGGTTGAAAGAAGGAGCTCTGCTTCTGGCTGTATTTTAACATAATGTTTTACGTTTCTACATAAAGTTTTGCTTGAGAAAATAGTTCTGGCACTAAAACTACTGGAAAACTAGTGATCTACTAGGAAATGCCGTGATTAACTGATTTAATTTTCTTTCTTATTACTCAGGAAGGAGAGATAATTGCAGGAGTATTTAGGCATTTTATACTTTTTTTTTTTAAGAACCTACTATATGCAAGCATGGAGATGGCATTTTCCATTTAATTTTTATGTTACTCTCTGAGGTACATTTTATTATTCTCATTTTACAGATGAGAAAACTGAAGTTTAGAGAGCTTACATGGTTGAAAGCTGATGAGCAGTGAGGGTGGGATTCAACCCTAGGTTTTCTGACTCTGATTCAATTTTTCTTTCTTATACTCAAGAGCATGTTCTCAGTATCTTTAGTGAGTACTATGTCACATAGAGTTATTATTTCCTTTTATTTTTATGTTTTCTTAACTTGAAGGGCAGAAAATGAAAAACCAAAATATCTGAGAATTTACTTTGCAGGAACACTGATTATTTCTTAGTAATTGGATGCTCTAATTATTTTCTTGGAGAAAAAGTTTTAAGGTCAAGCATGTTTTTGGTTCCAGTGCTGATATACTAAGAAAGTACAATGCTAGAGTGACTCAGAAACAATTATCTGTTTATTGCTGTCATTTTGTAATCTAGAGAAGAGACAGTGCTGACACATAAAGGTAGAAGAAGATGCATTTTGTTGAAATACTTCAGATTGGGGATAGAGAAATTGAAGAGTTGTTGATTGATAGGACTTGGGTAAATCTATTACAGCACGACTGTGAAATATTACCATATAAAGTTTCATAGTAGAGTTGGTTTGAGTAAACTCTTGCCTGGCTAAATTGGACTTTTTGTTTAGGCAGTGGATTCTAAATGAGCTAATGGTTCATTCTAACACTTAAGATTATTTACTAGGTCTAGGGAGAAAAGGAAGTGTTACCACTCTCCAATTCTTCAACTGCAATAGACTTATAATGAAAGTCTACTGTTTATTATCTATTATCTATTAGGTGCTCTGTGTCATATTTCTACCTTGTTCTCCCTAGAACCCTAGGAGAGAAGTTTACATTTTACTGGAGAGAAAATTGAGGCTCATAGAGATTAAGTAACTTACCCAGGATTCCCCATTTGAAGCTGGGATTTGAAACAAGATCTGACTGAATGTACCAACTTGACCTCCATTCTGTACTGTTTATTGAGCATTAATCATTTTTTGAACATGGAGCTCTACCTCTCCAAAATTATCTTCTTCAAGAATGCTAATGGCTACATTACTGACAAAAATAATTTTTTCTTTAGCAAAGAGCGTAAAGTAAGCATACATTTCTTTCAATTAAGTAAACTTTCTACCTCATTACTGTAGGGTCTCTATGCAATATTTATTACTGTTATATGTTGGGGTTTAAATAAAGTAGTTTTTGTTTGTATGTGTAGAAAAGCAAAGGTGGGTGAGGAAGTTCTTCTAGATTGCTCAGTGAGTTTTGCTGAAAAAACCTTTATAACGGGGGCAAATATTTTTCCTGAGATGTCCCTTGGTGAACTTCCTGAAGGCCTCCCTTTTCTGGGTGATGTATTCACTTTGACCACTCCCTTTTGGGATTTCTATTATATTTTTCTTCTGTGATTCCCATGTGGTATCTCTTATTGGTTTGTGTCTCTTGGCCCTTTAAAGATCAAGTAGATTAGGATAGAGATGAAGGGATGATTTAAGAGAGAGATGGTATGGGTAAAAAGAAGGGTGCCTCTCTTATCTTTCTTGTGTTCATGGGAGGATATAATCAGACTGAGCCTGGTCTTACCTCTCAGAGATATGACTATCATTTGCATAGTCCATCTGATGGGAGTTAGGATATGTATCAGGAACTGAATTTTGGGAGGCAAGTTCATTTAGGGATTTTAAGACTTAGAGCAGTTTTCGGTGGTTGATATCTTATGTGGAGAGAAAAATATTCCTGATTTGGGAGATGATCTTGATTATGGCCTCTAACTAATGGGTTGATAGGAAGAGAGATTATTTTCTGGGGCTCAGTCAGGAGATGTATGCAGTAAGATCACCTGGAAAACCACCATCTACTTGGAGCAATCTGGCTTTGGAAGGTATAGGGAGTCATTTCTCCATTTCCCTATTCAGGGAAAATCTGCTCAAAGAGCTTCAAAGAGCATTGGCTAGAGGCAGAGTGTCTGGCACTGGGAAGAGATCTCATTGGGTGTTGCTAGGGAGTGGGAATGTACTGCTTTAGAGCCTGGTTAGGCTTACTCCTGGTATGGATTGGAATTGCCAACTACTGGTTAGTGGGATGGCTTCTGTTCTATTTGGTTCTCTTTGTTTGTACATATGTCTGTCCATCTATCATCTACCATTTATCAACCATCCATCCATGCCTGATACATATTTCTAGAAGAAGCAAGAAATAGAGAAATGTTGGGGTTCATATTATATCAAGAATGTATTCCCTTGGGCTGAGTGGAGGGAAAAAAGATTTACAGGGAGCTCCACTGTACAGTAGAAACTAACACTACATTGTAAAACAGCTAGCAGATTTATTGCAAACCCAAAGATGAAGCAAGAAATTTTAAGGATTTCACCCAGGACACTTTGGATCTCAGAGCTGTTTGCTTCCAGGCAAAGGGAAAACACAGTCAGCTGATTAAAGGCTCAGAATTTGGTATAAGAATTAAAGCTACTGCTTAAGCTTCTGAGGGAGAATATCAGAAACTCAGAGTGGAAGTGCATTAGCTTAAATAAGTTTTAAATTTTGCAATAAAATAAGGAACTGTGAGAGGATTAACGAGGGAAGGAAGACATTCAATTCAGCAAATAATGCTAATTCTTATATCTCTTTCTTATTTTATTTGCTTCTTTTTGTGAACTGCCTTAACACTAGGCCATATAATTCTGGTTGACTGATAATTGCAGAGCCCTTTCCTTCTCTGTGATGAGGCCAGGGATGAGAGAGGAAGTTGAAGGTGGGTGTCGGGGGTCTAGGCTGGTCAACAGACACTCTTCTCCCATGATTAGTCCATGGATGTGTATGTGCCTTAGACAAGGGCAACTGGTATCCTTTTCTGATAGGGTTACTGAAAAAAAGTCCCTTTGCTTCTAAAATCACAGGTGCTAAGGGGCACATTTGTTGACATATGGAGAGAGTTTGCCTGAGAACCGGCCAATACAGGAGAAAGGTGGAAGAGGGAAGAGGGAAGAGGGAAGAGGGAAGAGGGAAGAGAGAAGAAGCATGAATTGAAAACTGCTAGACTCAGCTATGCCTGAAGTTAGCATCCCTTGGGCTTCCCAATTGCATAGATTGTTTTACTTATGAGAGTTTGCATTCAGTTTTTGTTACTTGCAAAAATAAAAATGCTGAGAGAAAATGCAGAAGCAAATTAAGAAACAGATTGGAACTTCTAAAACCCAGCTGAGCATGCATAAAAGGAATGGGGTGAGCCCAGAGGAAGTACATCTAGCAGTAGAAAGGAGTGGCAGAAAAGTATGTGCATGCTACTGTTTAAGGTACATAGTCCTGAGTAATTTTAAGGTAGAGAAAAGAGTTTGGGAGGAGAGCACATGGCTGAGTACACATCACTTTTCTCTGGGCCCATGAATGTACTGGCATATAAAGCATCAATAGTAGCAAGTACAATTAAAATATCTTTTGAGGAAAATCTACAACCAGGACAAATATAGGAGCAAAGGGTGAATCTGCTGGCCTCAAAAGTTACAGGCACCTCCTCTAGAGGAGGTGGTAGAGGCAGCAGCTATACAGGCAGAAAAAGGCCAGATGGGACAAGAAGGCCCTGGGAACTTACCAGAGTCATTGAATATAAACTAACGAGTAGGAAGCTTGGATGGTGGAGATGGTGCAAAGCCACAGATTTCACTTGGAGGATTTCTTGTTATAAATACAGGTTCCCTTCCTCACAGGAAAGAGTAGCATCTTGAGACCACACTCAATTTAGCAGTGGCCATTATGAATCAAAAAATATGGAGACGGAATTCCCTGGTGGTTCAGTGGTTAGGACTCTGTGCTTTTACTGCTGAGGGTCTGCATTCAATCCATGGTTGGGGAACTAAAATCCCACAAGCTGTGTGATGTGGCAAAAACGAAACAAAACAGAACACACACACACAAACAAACAAAGCCCTAACTATTCTAAAAACTCCAGTGTGTATTTACCCAAATCAAGGACACTCACCTACATAAGCATCATGCAAACCTCTAACCCAGGAAACCAACACTGCAATGATACAGTCATTCAGTCAACAGACCCAGTTGAAATTTTGGCCGTTGTTCCCATGAAGTTCTGCCTTTCGGGTCTAAGATCCCTTCCAGGAGCACAAAAAAAAAAGAATAGATATTATTATAAAAAATTTTAAAAAGATATGGAACTGGGGATCCAGAGGGGTTGGATATAGGGAGAGGTTGCTCAAAGGAAGAAGAGGATTTCAGGAAACACCTTAAGACAACAGAATCCACCATTATATCTTTCTAAATTTTATTAGAGGTTAAGGATATTCCAGATACCATTCTTGAAAAATAGAGTCAATCAATATATAAGGCATTGGGACAACGGTTTTAAACTTTTTCTAAAAGAGCAGCAGAACCCTTTTTAAGAACAGTGTTAGCAAAATTCTGATATATAAACCAATAAACTATTGAGTAAAATATTGGGCATCTGCCTGCTCAGTGTCCCACTCTTTCTGTGGCCCTTCTTGAGAACACTGGGACCCCAATGCATACAGTATGAAAATCAGTGGTCTACACTAAAGGAATTTTTTGCTTTGTCCAGTTCTCTAGGGTAGGAAAATACTCATTGATCTAGGGCCATAGCCCTGGCTTTTAGTAAATACCATATATTTTCTAGGTCTGTATGATCTTTATTTCTAAGATCTACATTTTGGCATGATTTTTATTTCCAGAACCCTGCCGAAGTGTCTGAAGCCAGCAGGTAGCTCCTTGTGGATTTGGAGATTGGGATTCTGTCACTTCTTTTCTATTTCTGTCAATGTCTATAGCCAAGAAGGAAGTGCTTTGTAAACCGGCAAAGAGTTATAGAAGCATAGTGGATCATTGTTTATTTTGATAGTGCTTCTCTCAGAGATGGTGTACAATGCTTATGACCTTTCCCCTCTAACCACATAAACCTTCCACCCTCTCCATACATACACTACAGATTTCTATTCATCTTTCAAGTGTCACTGTGAGTAACATTTCTTCCAGGAAGCCTCCCATGTCTTTTTCTTTTCTTTTCCTTTTTTCTTTTTAGATTTTATTAATTATTTATTTATTTATTTTTGGCTGCATCAGGTCTTAGTTGCAGCACACAGGATCTTCACTGAGGCATGCGGGATCTTCTGTTGTAGTGCATGGGCTTCTCTCTACTTGCGGTATGCGGGTTTTCTCTTCTCTACTTGTGGCACATAGGCTCCAGGGCACGTAAACTCTGTAGTTGTGACACTCAAGTTCCAGAGCGCATGGGCTCTGTAGTTTGCAGCACGCCGGCTCTCTAGTTGAGGCTCCTGAGCTCAGTAGTTGTGGCACGCGGGCTTAGTTGCCCCTTGGCATATGGGATCTTAGTTCCCTGACCAGGGATCGATCCCGCGTCCCCTGTGTTTTATACCACTGGCCACCAGGGGAGTCCCCCATGTCTTCTTCTGTCCCTCTTTTCCCCAGACTGGTAGGATTTTTCATACTATCCTGCAGTTGTTTGTCTCCTGCTGTTAAATTGTGAACTCTATAAGGCAAGGGACTGAATTTTTTTATCTCTATATTTCTTCTGCTTAACATAGAACCTATTCAATTGGAGATATTATAAATGAATTTTATATTTTATGAAAATATTAAAATATTTTTTTCATAAATTAATAGATGGTGAAAAAAGAGATGAGGTAGAAGGAGGAAGGGGCAGAGACATTTTATAATTTATCAAGTATTGAGAACTTGCACCTTATTTGATATTAACACAGAGTCTTAAGGAAATTGGATAATCTATTCCTCTAGACCAGCATTAGAACCAGCTGATGATCATGACACCTGTATGTAGAAACAAAGGTCTCAAGTCCTAGCCAAGACGTGAATTCCCACTTCTTAAACATTTTTAGAGCTGAAATGAACTGTTAAAACCATTCTGGTGTCTGTGTCTTGTTAAGTTATAGCGGATATTTGTATATTTAATTTTTTTAAGTTTCTGATACTTAGAGTTGTCTTTTTCTGTTTGTTTCTTGATCCTTATTGTTCCATTCTACTGTGAGTTCTCGTAGGACAGAAGTTGTCAGTTTTCCTTAATGTCTCTCCCCTCAGTGCCCATCCCAGGGCAGGGGAATTTACTAATTGCTTAACACAGCAGGGTTCCCCAGAACCATGTTTGTTAGAGTAAAGGTTATGAGACACTAGGAACAAGCATCTTAGTATTTAGGTAGTTAAGTTTTATATTTATATAAAGACTCTCAAGTATGCATATGTATACAAACACACCACCATTACCACCACCACTCCCACGGGCACAGCACCTGGGTTTATATGTCTGGGCAGTGTATGTCCTACATCTGAGAATAAAATTAATCAAGCAACTCCATAGCTGAGGCATACTGAGAGTAATAAAGCATTTTGCAGTTAGAAGTAGCACTCTCTAAATGCCATAATAGCATAGTCCCAATCTATGGAAAATAATGCCTAAGTGACATCAATGACGAAGTTGCTTTCCTAGCTTTGATAGCTGAGGTTGTAGCTAGTGTGAGAATAGAGAAAATGTCTGTATGCAGTAGTGAAGATGGATACAGAACTGATATGAAGTTTAGTGAATTCAAGTGACTGATTTGAGTCTCACATCTTCAGATCCTTTGGAGCAGAAAACATGCAGAATTTCAAGGGCTTTGTACTAGTCAGGGTTCTCTAGAGAAATAGAATATATATAGTATTATATATTTATTTTTCTAGAAGTAGTGCCCATTGATAGGATTAGAAGAGAACACAGGTAAATATTTACATGATTTCAGGTTAAGGAAGGTTTCTGTACGTATAGCAGCTCATGAAGAAGCAATACAAGAAAAGCACATTGACAAAGAAAAAATTAAAATCCGGGCCAAATGTTAAAAATATAAAAAAAAGTAAAGCTAATAAAAATAGAAAAAATATATAGTAGTTTTCCATTCATACATATATCTATGTTTTGGCTATTGTGAATAATGGTATAATAAACTTGGGGCTGCAGATATCTCTTCTAGATAGTAATATTATTTTCTTTGTATATATACCAAGAAGTGGGATTGCTGGATTATATGGTAGCTCTATTTTTAACTTTTTGAGGACTCTCCATATTGTTTTCCTTAGTGTCTGCACCTATTTACATTACCACCAACAGTGCACAAGGATTCCCTTTTCTTCACATCCTTGGGAACACTTTTATCTTTTTAATGATAGCCATTTTAACAGGTGTGAAGTGATATCTCAGTATGGTTTTGATTTGCATTTTCCTGATGATCAGTGATGTTGAGCATCTTTGCACGTGCCTTGTGGCCATTTGTATGTCATCTTTATAAATATCTATTTAGGTCCTTTGCCCATTTTATTTTTTAAAATTTTATTGAAGTATAGTTCATTTACAATGTGTTAATTTCTGCTGTACAGCGAAGTGACTCAGCTGTACATATATATATTTTCATATTCTTTTCCATTATGGTTTATCACAGGATATTGAATATAGTTCCCTGTGCTATGCAGTAGGACCTTGTTGTTTATCCATCCTATATATAATAGTTTGCATCTGGTAATCCAAAACTCTCAATTCTTCCCTTCCCCAGCCTCCCTCTTAGCAACCACAAGTCTGCTATCTATGTTTGTGAGTCTGTTTTATAGATATGTTCATTTGTGTTGTATTTTAGATTCCACATGTAAGTGATATCATATGGTATTTATCTTTCTTTTTCTGACTTACTTTGCTTAGTATGATAATCTCTAGGTCCATCCATGTTGCTGCAAATATCATTATTTCATTCTTTTTAATGGCTGTGTAATATTCCATTGTATATGTATGCCACATCTTCTTTATCCATTCATCTGTCGATGTACATTTAGGTTGTTTCCATGTCTTGGCTATCACAAATAGTGCTGCTATGAACATAGGGGTGCATGTATCTTTCCAAATTATAGTTTTGTCTGGATATATGCCCAAGAGTGGGATTGCTGGATCCTATGGCAATTGTATTTTTAGTTTTTTGAGGAACCTCTATACTGTTTTCCATAGTGACTGCACCAATTTACATTCCCATCAACAGTGTAATAGGGTTCCCTTTTCTCCACACCCTCTCCAGCATTTATTATTTGTAGACTTTTTAATGATGGCCATTCTGACTGGTGTGAAGTGGTACCTCACTGTGGTTTTGATTTGCATTTCTCTAATGATTAGTGATGATGAGCATTTTTTCATGTGCCTATTGGCCATCTGTATGTCTTCTTTGGAGAAATGTCTATTTAGGTCTTCTGCAAATTTTTTGATTGGGTTGTTTGTGCTGTTTGTATATTTTGGAAATTAAGCCCTTGTCGGTTCCATCATTTGCAAATATTTTCTCCCAGTCTGTAGGTTGTCTTTTTGTTTTGTTTATGGTTTCTTTGCTGCACAAAAGCTTTATAAGTTTGATTAGATCCCATTTGTTTATCTTTGTTTTTATTTCTGTTGCCTCAGGAGACTGACCTAAGAAAACATTGGTATGATTTATATCAGAGAATGTTCTGCCTATGTTCTCTTCTAGAAGTTTTATGGTGTTTTGTCTTATATTTAAGTCTTTAAGCCATTTTGAGTTTATTTTTGTATATGGTGGTGAGGGTGTGTTTTAACTTCATTGATTTACATGTGGCTGTCCAACTTTCCCAACACCACTTGCTGAAGAGACTGTCATCTCCCCATTGTATATTCTTGCCTCCTTTGTAGAAAATTAATTGTCCATAGGTATGTGGGTTTATTTCTGGGCTCTCTAGTCTGTTCCATTGATCCCTATGTCTGTTTTTGTGCCAATACTACACTGTTTTGATTACTGTAGCTTTGTAGTATTGTCTGAAATCTAGGGGTGTAATGCCTCCTGCTTTGTTCTTTCTCCTTGGGATTGCTTTGGCAATTCTGGGTATTTTACGGTTCCAAATAAATATTAGGATTATTTATTCTAGTTCTGTAAAAAATGTCGTGGGTAATATGATAGAGATTACATTAAATCTGTAGATTCCTTTGGGTAGTATGGCCATTTTAGCAATATTAATTCTTCCAATCCAACAGCATGGGATATCTTTCCATTTCTTTAAATGATCTTCAGTTTCCTTTATGAATGTATTGTAGTTCTCAGCATATAAGTCTTTCACCTCATTGATGAGGTTTATTCCTATGCATTTTATTTATTTATTTATTTTTGTTGAGATTTTAAAAGGGATTGTTTGTTTACATTCCCTTTCTGATATTTCACTGTTAGTGTAAAAAAATGCAACCAACTCCTGTATCTTTCATCCTGCTACCTTCTAAATTTGTTTATCAGTTCTGGTAGTTTTTGTGTGAAGTCTTTAGTGTTTTCTATATATAATATCATGTCATCTGCGTACAATGACAATTTTTCTCTTCTCTACCAGTTTGAATACTCTTTATTTCTTTTTCTTGTCTGATTGCTATGGCTAGGACTTCCAGTACTATATTGAAGAGAAGTGGTGAGAGTGGACATCCTTGTCTTGTTCCAGATTTTAGCAGGATGGCTTTCAGCATTTCACCAATGAGTACTATATTGGCTGTGGGTTTGTCATAAATAGCTTTTATTACTTTGAGATATGTTCCCTTTATACCCACTTTTGTAAGGGTTTTTTAATCATGAATGGATGTTGAATTTTATCAAATGCTTTTTCTGCATCTATTGAGATGATCATGTAGTTTTTGTCTTTTGCTGATGTGGTGTATCACATTGATTGATTTTCTATGTTAAACCATCCTTGTGACCCTGGGATAAATCCAAATTGGTTGTTGTGTATGATCTTTTTTATGTGTTGTTGGATTTCATTTGCTAATATTTTGTTGAGAATTTTTGCATCTATATTCATTAAAGATATTGACCTGTAGGGGCTTCCCTGGTGGCGCAGTGGTTGAGGATCTGCCTGCTAATGCAGGGGACACGGGTTCGAGCCCTGGTCTGGGAGGATCCCACATGCCACGGAGCAACTAGGCCCGTGAGCCACAACTACTGAGCCTGCGCATCTGGAGCCCGTGCTCCGCGACAAGAGGCCGCGATAGTGAGAGGCCCGCGCACCGCGATGAAGAGTGGACCCCGCTCGCCGCAACTGGAGAAAGCCCTCGCACAGAAACGAAGACCCAACACAGCCAAAATAAATAAATAAAATAATAAACTCCTACCCCTAACATCTAAAAAAAAAAAAGATATTGACCTGTAATTTTCTTTTTTGGTAGTATCTTTGGTTTTGGTATCAGGGTGATGGAGGCTTCATAGAATGTCTTTGGGAGTGTTCCTTCCTCTTCAGTCTTTTCGAAGAGTTTGAGAAGGATCAGTGTAAGTTCTCCTTTGTATGTTTGGTAGAATTTGCCTATGAAGCCATCTGGTTCTGGAGTTTTGTTTGCAGGGAATTTTTAATTTTTTTTTTTTGTGGTACATGGGCCTCTCACTGTTGTGGCCTCTCCCATTGTGGAGCACAGGCTCTGGACGCGCAGGCTCAGCAGCCATGGCTCATGGACCCAGCCCCTCCACGGCATGTGGGATCTTCCTGGACCGGGGCACGAACCCGTGTCCCCTGCATCAGCAGGCAGACTCTCAACCACTGTACCACCAGGGAAGCCCTGCAAGGAATTTTTAAAATTACAGATTCTAGTTTACTTCTAGTGATTGGTCTATTCAAATTATTTCTTCTTGATTCAATTTTATTGGGCTGTATGTTTCTAGAAACTTGTCCATTTCTTCTAGGTTGTCAAATTTGTTGACATATAATTGTTCATAGCATTCTCTTAATGTTTTCTTGTATTTCTGTAATATCAGTTGTGATTTCTCCTCTTTCATTCTTATTTTGTTTATTTGGGTCTTCTCTCTTTTCTTTTTGGTGAGCCTGGCCAAAGGTTTGTCAATTTTGTTTACACTTGCAAAGAACTAGCTCTTGGTTTTATTGATTTTTTTCTATTGTCTTTTTAATCTCTATTTTATTTATTTCCTCTCTGATCTCTGTTATATCCTTCCTTCTGGTGACTTTAGGTTTTGTTTGTTCTTCTTTTTCTAATTCTTTTAGGTGTTGGGTTAGGTTTTTTATTTGAGATTTTTCTTGTTCCTTGAAGAAGGCCTGTATTGCTATGAACTTCCCTTTAAAAACAACTTTTGCTGCATCCCATAGAATATGTATGGTTGTGTTTTCATTGTCATTTGCCTCAAGGTATTTTTTAATTTCTTTGATTTTCATTGTTGACCCATTGGTTTTTTAGTAGCATGTTGTTTAGTCTCCATGTATTTGTTTTTCTCTTGTTTCTTTTTCTGTGGTTGATTTCTAGTTTCATGCCATTGTGGTCAGAAAAGATGCTTGAAATAAGTTCTGTATTATATTTCTTGAGTCTTGTTTTGTGGTCAATCCTAGAGAATGTTCCATGTGCACTTGAAAAGGTGTGTTTTGCTTTTTTTGGAGGTAATGTCCCAAAAACATCAAGTAGGTCTGACTGTTCTATCGCATCATTTAGGATCTCTGTTGCCTTATAGATTTTTTGTCTCAAAGATCTGTCCCTTGAAGTGAGTGTGGTGTTAAAGTCTCCTACTATTATTGTATTCTTGTCAATTTCTCTCTTTATGTCTTGTTAGTATTTGTTTTATGTATTTGGGTGCTCTTATATTGGGTGCCATATAGATTGATGGGTGTACTAGCCTCTCCTTGTACAGATCCCTTTATCATTATATAGGGTCCTTCTTTATCTTCCTTTATAACCTTTGTTTTAAAGTCTGTTTTGTCCAATATGAATATTGTGACCCCTGCTTTCTTGTCATTTCCTTTTTTGTGAAATATATTTTTCCATCCCCTTACTTTCAATCTGTGTATGTTCTCTACCCTAAAGTGGGTCTCTTGTAGGCAGCATATTATGGGCTCTGTTTTTTTTTTCTTATCCAATCTGCCACTCTGTGTCTTTTTTTTTGTTGTTCTGTATGGCACGGTGTGCACAGCATGGCATGCACTGCACGGCATGTGGAATCTTAGTTCCCCCACCAGGGATCGGACCCACACCCGCTGCAGTGGAAGCACAGAGTCTTAACCACTGGGCCACCAGAGAAGTCCCATGCCACTCTGTGTCTTTTGCTTGGAGTATTTAGTCCATTGACATTTAAACTTTGTATTTCCCATACATTAAACTTTGTTTCCCCATTGGTTTGATATTTCATCTTTTATCTTTGTCCCTCTCTTTTTCTTTTTGTGTTTCCTTTTTTGGTTTGATGGTTTTCTTTTGTATTATGCTTATGGTCTCTCTCTGTCTTTCTTTTTTTTTTTTTTTTTTTTGTGAATCTATTGTATGTTTTAGATTTGTGGTTGCTGGTTTCCCTATATCTACTTACTTTAGATTGGTAGTCATATAAGCTCAAACACATTCTAGAAAAAAAAATTCTGCATTTTCTTACTCTCCTCCCCCACACTTTATAATTTTGATGTCCTCTTTTACATCTTCATGTTTATCCTTTTTTTTTTTTTTTTTGCTGTATGTGGGCCTCTCACTGTTGTGGCCTCTCCTGTTGCGGAGCACAGGCTCCGGACGCACAGGCTCAGCAGCCATGGCTCATGGGCCTAGCCTCTCCGTGGCATGTGGGATCTTCCTGGACTGGGGCACAAACCCGTGTTCCCTGCATCTGCAGGCGGACTCTCAACCACTGCACCACCAGGGAAGCCCCATGTTTATCCTTTTTCTGTTCATTGTGGTTATTATTGCTTTACAGGAAATTTTTCATTTTTTAAAAAACTCTGTGTTCTGGTTTGTTTAAGTGATTTACTTTCCAATTGTGATTTCCTCTTTTCTGTAGATTTTTACTTCTTTCCTATTTATAGAAGACCTTTCAATATTTCCTTTAAGATAGGTTTAGTATTGCTGTATTCTTTTAGTTTTTTCTTCTCTGAGAAATTCTTTATCTCTCCTTTTATTCTAAATGATAATCATGCTGGGTAGAGTATCCTAGGTTGCAGATTTTTCCCTTTCAGGACTTTGAATATATCTTGCCGATCCCTTCTGGCCTGCAGTTCTGTAGAGAAATCAGGTGATAGCCTTATGGGTGTTCCCTTGTAACTAAGTCTTTGTTTTTCTCTTGCTGCCTTTAGGATCCTCTCTTTATCTCTAACTTCTGCCATTTTACTTATAATATGTCTTGGTGTAGGTCTGTTTGCATTTATCTTGTTTGGGACTCTCTGTGCTTCCTGTACCTGGTTATCTATTTCCTCCTTTAGGTTTGGAAAATTTTCGGCCATAATTTCTTCAAATACATTTACAATCCCATTTCTTCTTTCCTTTCCTTCTGAGATCCCTATTATGCACAGATTGGCACACTTTATATTATCCCCTAGGTATCTTATATTGCATTGTTTTTTCTTTTTTCATTTTAGTTTCTATTTGCTGTTCTAATTGGGTGATTTCCATTATTGTATCTTCCAGATCACTTATTCATTCTTCTGCATTATTCATTCTGCTATTCATTGCCTTTAGTTCAGCTTTCATCTCTGCAAATGAATTTTCTAACTTTTCTTGGCTCCTCCTTATAGTTTCTAGTTCCTTTTACAGTAATCTGCATTTCTGTCAATAGCCTTTCTTAAGTCCTTCAGTATTTTCATTATCTCCTTTTTGAACTTGGTGTCTATTAGACTGAAGAGGTCTGTTTCATTGTTTGTTCTTTCAGGGGAATTCTCTTGCTCTATTAACTGGGAGTGGTTCCTCTGCTTCTTCAGTTTACTTATATTTCTCTTGCTCTATGAGTTTAGGAGAAGCAATTATTTGCTGTGGTCTTGGAGGGCTATTTTTATGTGGGAGCATCCCTGTGTAACCTGCCAGGATTTATTATTTTTTGATACAAGGGCTGTTTTTAGTATGGATGCCTGTGGCCTCTTTCCTCAGTGTATGCTGGCTGTATACCCCTGATAGGAGGTGTGACTGGTGTTGTGGGGACCATAACCTGCATTGGATATTGGGTGGGGCCTTCTCTTTGCTCTGTGGTTGTCACTGCCATGTCAAGGGCAGGGTCTGCTCCCTAGTTGTTGGAGTAGAAGGCCCCAGATCCGTTTCTGAGCTGTGCTCAGAAGTGTGTGAGGTAGGCAGGATTGGAGTACTCACACTGGGAGAGGACTCACTGAGTATTCCTCTGCCAGAGCTGTTCACCCGTGAGTGTTGTTTCACTTTTCACCCATTGTGTGGGCTCACAAAGTACACTGTTTCTGACACTACCCTTGGCCCTGCCTTATCTGTGGGAATGCCAGCAACTGGCCCTGGTGTCCCTCAGGCATTGTTTTCACAAGGCCACCAGCACAGATCTACCGCAGTAGTTGCACATCTGGACCTGTTGTGGGACCTATGGAGGCAGCTCAGACCCTGGCCCAGCCTAGTCCTTGTGTGCCTGCACCCACAAAGCCCACAGCTGCTAAGGCCAGACTTGTCCCAGCCACATGAGCACCTGTTGTTCTTTCAGATGTCATGCAGGTGCCAAATTTACAAAGCCAGCAGCAGGGGTGTAAATCCATGACTCAAGCAGCCATGGGGAGAGATTTCAGCCCTACTTCCTAACTCACTCGGCCCCTGGGGCTCAGCTGCAGTTTCAGCCCTGCCTCTGTATGTGGGCAACCTGCTGGCATCTGCTCCCGGGGCCTGTGGAGGAGGTGTTTGGCGCAGGAGCCCCCCATGGTGGGCCTCGGGTGCAGGAGCCTGCCCAACCTTTGCTCATTTTTTTTGATTGGGCTGTTTGTATTTTGCTGTTGAATTGTATGAATTACTTTTATATTTTGGATCTTAACCTCTTATGAGATATATGGTTGGCAAATATTTTTTTCCATAAGTTGCCTTTTCATTTTGTTAATTGTTTCCTTTACTGAGCAGCTTCTTAGTTTGATGTTATTCTACTTGTTCATTTTTGCTTTTCTTGCCTATGCTTTTGGTGTCATATCAAAAAAATCATTGTCAAGGAGCTTTTTCCCTGTTTTCTTCAAAGAATTTTACAGTTTTAGGTTTTACATATAAATCCTTAGTCTATTTTGAGTTAATTATTGTGAGAGTGTAAGATAGGATCAGATTTTATTCTTTTGTACATGATTATCCAGTTTTCCCAGCACCATTTATTGGAGGAACTATCTTTTCCCCATTGTGTGTTCTTGGCACCTGTGTCTAAGATTAGTTGATCATATATTTTTGTAGGTTTATTTCGTAGCTCTTGATTCTGTTCATTGGTCTGTTGTGTCCATTTTTATGCCAATACCATGCTGTTTTGAGAAGCGTAGCTTTATAATTTAGTTTGAAATCAGGAACCATGATTCCTCCAGCTTTGTTCTTCTTATGCAGAATTGCTAAATCTCAAGGTCTTTTCTGGTTCTACACCAATTTTAGGATTGTTAGGATTGTTTTTTCTATTTCCGTGAAAAAAGTCATTGGAATTTTGACACAGATTGCATTGAATCTTTAGTAGACTTTGTCTATACATACTAGACATATTGTCAAATTTAACAATATGAATTCTTCCCATCCATGAACATAGATAACTTTCCATTTATTTGCATCTTCTCTAATTTCTTTCATCAAAGTCTTAGAGTTTTGAGTGTACAGATCTTTCATCACCTTGGTTTAATTTATTTGTAAGTATTTTATTCTTTTGATGCTATTGTAAATGTGATTGTTTTCTTAATTTCACTCTCAGATATTCCATTATTAGTGTATAGAAATGCAACTGATATCTGTACGTTGATTTTGTATGCTGCAACTTTACTAAATTTGTTTACTAGTTCTAACAGTTTTTGGCAGAGTCTTCAGAAATTTCTATATATAAGATCATATCATCTTCACAGAAAGACAATTTTACTTCTTCTTTTCCAGTTTGAATTCCTTTTATTTTCTTTTTCTTGCCTAATTTCTCTGGCTTGATTTGTAGTACTATGTTGACTCTAACTGATGAGAGTTTGGCACTCTTGTCTTGTTCCTGATCTTAGAGGAAAAGCTTTCAGCTTTTTACCATTGAGTATATTATGTTAGCTCTGGGTTTGTTATATATGGCCTTTATTATGTTTAGGTACATTTCTTCTATACCAAATTTCTGAGAGTTTATGTCACAAATGGGTGTTGAATTTTGTCACGTGCTTTTTCTGCATCTATTGAAAGGATCATATAGTTTTTATATTTCATTCTACTGATGTAGTGTTAAATTGGCATATGTTGAACCATCCTTGCATCACAGGGGTTAATCCCACTTGACTGTGGTGTATGATCCTTTTAATGTGCTGTTGAATTCAGTTTGTTAGTATTTTGTTGAGAATTTTTGCATCTCTCTCTCTTTTTTTTAAACATCTGTTATTTAATCAATACTCTCAGAACAATTCCATGTAGTTGAGAGTTGCAAAATCAACTCTGGTTTCTATACAGCAGTATTCCTCCAAGTGTGTGTTGGAACAGTCTTTTCCACCTGGAATATATTTCCACCCAAGGTTAACAGATAAGGATTCAGTGGTCAAACACATTTGTTTAATCACACATTTATTTAATCCCACATTCCTCCAAATCAAGCAGAACTGCCCAGAGCATTTTCTTTAGCAACGTGCTCTCTTGGGGATTCAGTGGCATAAAATAATCTGGATTTGGGGACTTCCTTTTTGGTCCAGTGGTTAAGACTCCATGCTTCCACTGCAGGGTCACAGGTTCGATCTCTGGTTGTAGAACTAAGATCCTGCATGCTGCACAGTGTGGCGAAAAAAATTTGGATTTTAAGGGAAAGCTCCAGCCATCCCAGAACTCTAAACTTTATGCTCAGCAGCCTGAAGTCAGGCTCCCCAGTGTTTGAGTTGTTAGGGCAGCCGTCTCTCCAGAAAGAACCTACCAGGGCAGCCATGCCTAATGTCCCCACTTGTGGAATTTTTGTTGTTGTAACAATTGTTGTCATTGTCAAGTTCCAGCATAGAAGGAGGGTCTATGTGAAATTTGGGCAGCTAGCAAGGGAAGTGTACAGAACATTGTTAAGTTTTACGCCTGGTTGTCAACATTTAAAAATTCCTGTTTGAAGAGTTTTCAGCCTTATGGGTCTGACTCCTCAAGGATTCTCTGGTACAGTGCACCCAAAGGAGCAGTTTGAGGAAGCAGGGCTTCCTCAGAAACATATGTGGGCCAGTGTAGGGGTGGGCGTCCAGCTCTGGCACAGGACTGGTTATGTGAGGGTGACTGTGGCCGAGTTGTTTCCGCTTGTGCTCAGCTGGCCTGCAGCTGCCACAGCAGATTTCTCCTGAGGTCAGGCCTTCGGCATCATTCCTAAACTGTCCTTGAACTTGTCCTCTGCCATTCCCAATATCTTTGAAATAAACTTCTCTTCTATTTAATCAGCCAAGATCAGCTTCTGATTCTTGTAGCAAGAAAGTCTGACACATAGAAATTGAACTAATAATAGTAGTAATATAATAGTAGTAGTAGTAATAATAATAATGATAATAATAATAAAAGGAAAACTTTGTTGAGCATCTGGTATATGCCAGGCACCATATTATATGCTAGATATGCATTATTTCACTTTCTCCTTTTTTTTTTAACATCTTTATTGGAGTTTAATTGCTTTACAATGGTGAATTAGTTTCTGCTTTATAACGAAGTGAATCAGCTAAACATACACATATATCCCCATATCTCCTCGCTCTTGCATCTCCCTCCCATCCTCCCTATCCCACTCCTCTAGGTGATCACAAAGCACCAAGCTGATCTCCCTGTGCTATGTGGCTGCTTCCCACTAGCTGTTTTACATTTGGTAGTGTATATATGTCCATGCCACTCTCTCACTTCGTCCCAGCTTACCCTTCCCACTCCTCGTGTCCTCAAGTCCATTCTCTATGTGTCCTCAAGTCCATTCTCTATATATGCGTCTTTGTACCTGTCCTGCCCCTAGGTTCTTCAGAACGATTTTTTTTCCTTTTTTTTTTTTAGATTCCATATATATGTGTTAGCATACGGTATTTGTTTTTCTCTTTCTGACTTACTTCACTCTGTATGACAGTCTCTGGGTCCATCTACCTCACTACAAATAACTTCATTTCTTTTTATGGCTGAGTAATATTCCATTGTATATATGTGCCACATCTTTATCCGTTCATCTGTCGATGGATACTTAGGTTGCTTCCATGTCCTGGTTACTGTAAATAGAGCTGCAATGAACATTACATGACTCTTTTTCAATTATGGTTTTCTCAGGGTATATGCTCAGTAGTGGGATTGCTGGGTCGTATGGTAGTTCTATTTTTAGTTTTTTAAGGAACCTCCATACTGTTCTCTATAGTAGCTGTATCAATTTACATTCCCACCAACAGTGAAAAGGGTTGCCTTTTCTCCACACCCTCTCCAGCATTTGTTTGTAGATTTTTCAATGATGGCCATTCTGACTGGTGAGGTAATACCTCATTGTAGTTTTGATTTGCATTTCTCTAATAATTAGTGATGTTGAGCATCCTTTCATGTGTTTTTTGGCAATCTGTATATCTTCTTTGGAGAAAGGTCTATTTAGGTCTCCTGTGCATTTTTGGATTGGGTTGTTTGTTATTTTGATATTGAGCTGCACGAGTTGCTTGTAAATTTTGGAGATTAATTCTTTGTCAGTTGCTTCATTTGCAAATATTTTCTCCCATTCTGAGGGTTGTCTTTTCGTCTTGTTTATGTTTTCCTTTGCTGTGCAAAAGCTTTTAAGTTTCATTAGGTCCCATTTGTTTATTTTTGTTTTTATTTCCATTTCTCTAAGAGGTGGGTCAAAAAGGATCTTGCTGTGATTTATGTCATAGTCATTTCTTCCTTTTAATGATCCTACACGTTTGGTATATTTTTACTTCTTTGTTTGGTTTTGATTTTTAGTAGCAAAGGTAACCAAAACTTAGAGATTTCCAAATTTGTCCAAGGTCACAAATTAGGGATTTATGTACATGAAACTTGAAAGGCAGCAGAAAATAAGTCCAAAGTGCAAAAGAATGTTTTAGGCTTTTTTTATGGGAAAATTTAGAACATGCACAAAAAGAGAGATTACTTCAGATCTAGAGACACTTGCAGACAGAAAGTGAGGGGATGGGAAAAGGTTTTTCACGCAAATGGAAATCAGAAGAAAGCTAGAGTAGCAATACTTATATCAGACTATAAAATAGACTTTAAAATAAAGACTGTTACAGTAGACAAAGAAGGACACTGCAAAATGATCAAGGGATCCATCCAAGAACAAGGTATAACAATTGTAAATATATATGCACCCAACATAGAGGCACCTCAATATATAAGGCAAATATTGACAGACATAAAAAGAGAAATCAACAATAACACAATAATAGTAGGGGAATTTAACACTCCACTAACATCAGTGGACAGATCATCCAGACAGAAAATCAATAAGGAAGCACAAGCCTTAAACAACACATTAGATCAAATGAACTTAATTGATATTTATAGAACATTCCACTAAGTATGATCTCTTTATATAATAAAGATGTTTTTAAAATATCACATCTGTGCCAAATAAATTTTAGTCTATTGTTTGCATTTTAATTTTTAATGATATTTTGACATACGTTTTAAATTTTACGTAGCTTGAACACTTACTATAATTTTTAATTAATGTTGCTCCTATATACATAGTCACCTCGAACTCCAAACCCTTAAACCTGACAGCATTCCAGGAAACTCAGTATAGCTAGCTCCTTTGTACTTAAACTAATAGTATAAAGCATACTATACTCTTATGTATATTGATGATTTGTTGAAACTGGGGTGATGACTGCACAGAAGTTTGTTACACCCTTCTTTCTTTTTGTGCATCTCTATTCATCAGGGATATTGGCCTTAAGTTTTCTTTTCCTATTGTGTCCTTACCTGGCTTTGGTATCAAGGTAATGCTGGACTTGTAAAATGGGTTTGGGAATGTTCTCTTTTTCAACTTTTTGAAAGAGTTTGAGATGGATTGGCATTAATTCTTCTTTAAAAGTTTGGTAGAATACACCAGGGAAGCCATCAGGTTCTGGGATTTTATTTGTTGGAAGGTTTCTAATTGTTGATTCAGCCTCCTTACTCATTATTGGCTTGTGCAGATTTTCTGTTGATTCAGTCTTGGTAGTTTGTATGTTTTTAGGATTTATCCATGTCTTGTATTCTGTCCAGTTTGTTGGCATATAAATATTCACAGTAGTCTTTTATGATCCATTGTATTTCTGTGGTATGAGTTGTAATGTCTCCTCTTTCATTTGTAATTTTATTTGTGTCCTCTGTCTTTTTTTCTTTGTAAGCCTAGCTTACAAAGAAAGCTACAAAGATAGGTTTACAAAGATAGGTTTGTAAATTCTATCTTTTCAAAAATCCAACTCTTAAGTTTTATTGATCTTTTCTATGGTTACTATTCTCTATTTCATTTATTTCTGCTCTGAATTCTGTTACCTCTTTCCTTCTGCTAACGTTGGGCTTAGTTTGTCCTTTTTTTTTTTTTTTTTTTTTTTTTTTTTGTGGTACGTGGGCCTCTCACTGTTGCGGCCTCTCCCGTTGCTGAGCACAGGCTCCGGACGCGCAGGCTCAGCGGCCATGGCTCACGGGCCCAGCCGCTCCGCGGCATGTGGGATCCTCCCGGACCGGGGCACGAACCCGTGTCCCCTGCATCGGCAGGCGGACTCTCAACCACTGCGCCACCAGGGAAGCCCTAGTTTGTCCTTTTGATAGTTGCTTGAGGTGTAAAGTTAGGTTGTTTGAGATTATTTTTTTCTCTTCATGTCAGTATTTATCAGTATAATCTTCCCTCTTTTAGAACTGCTTTTATTGCATCCCAGAAGTTTTGATATGTTGTGTTTCCATTTTTGTTTGTTTTTGATTTATTTTTTGACCCATTGGTTGTTTAGGAGTGTGTTATTTAATTTCCACTCACTTGTGAATTTTCCAGTTTTTCTCCCGTTATTGATTGACCTGGTTTCATACTATTGTTTTACAGATACTTAGTATGATTTCAGTCTATTTAAAATTTGGTAAGACTTGTTTTGTGACCAACATATGTTCTGTCCTGGAGAATGTCATGTGTGCTTGAGAAGAATGTGCATTCTGTTGCTTTTGGGTGGAATGTTCTGTTTATGTCTGCTAGGTCCATTTGACCTAAAGTATAGTTCAAGTCCAATGTTTTCTTATCGATTTTCTGTGTGGATGATCTTTCCATTGTTTAAAGTGGACTACTGAAATTCCATACTATTTTTGTTTTGTTGTTTACTTCTCTTTTCAGATCTGTTACTGTTTGTTTAATATATTTAGGTACTCCAATGTTGGGTGCATATATATTCACAGTTGTATCCTCTTGATGAATTGACCCTTACTGTAAATAACCTTCTTTGTCTCTTTTGATGGTGTTTGATATAAAGCCTATTTTTTTCTGATATAAGTATAGCCATCCCTGCTCTCTTTTAGTTTCCATTTGCATAGAATATCCTTTTCTATCCTTTCACTTTGAGCCTTTGTGTGTTGTTAAATCTGAAGTGGGTCTCTTAGGCAGCATGTAGTTTTTTTATCTTGTTTTTTTATCCATCCAGACACTCTGTGCCTTTTGATTGGAGAATTTATCCATTTACATTTAAAGTAATTATTGATAGGTAAGAATTTACGAATGCCATCTTATTGTTTTCTGGCTATTGTATAGTTCCTCTGTTCCTTTCCTTCTGTCTTGCTGGCTTCCTCTGTTATTTGAAGATTTGCTTATTTGCTCTAGTGGTATGCTTTGATTTCTTTCTCTTTATCTTATGTATATCTACCATAGGTTTTTGCTGTGTGGTTACCCTCAGGCTTACATAAAACTTCTTATAAACATGATAGTCTATTTTAAGCTTTAACAACTTCGATTGCATACAAAAACTCTACCCATTTACCACCACCCCCACATTTTATATTTTTGATGTCACAAATTTCATCTTTTTAAATTGTATATCATCAACTCTGAGGAAGAAAACAATAGCTCCCTGCCCCTTGCCACCCTCCAGCATTCAAAATTTAAATCTCAGGGAGATCCTCTGGTGTTGGTTGGGGCAAAAGCCCACCTCTTGGAGTAATCACAGTAGGCAGAGAATAGTATCTCATCTGGAGGATAATTGGGTTCCATGCTGATTCCTGCAGTTAGGGGCAGGCAAAGATATTTTGCATGTCAGCTCCATCAGAACCACATGGGAAATGAGAGAGACAGTTCTCAGAAAGGGAGATACAGGCCAGGCAAAAAGACCAGGCAGCCGCTACAGATATACAATGTCATATGTACACACAAAAATGTACAGCCTAACTGGCAATCAAAGAAATGCAAAATAAAGAAGGTGGAATGTTTTTCACTCATTGAGTTGACAAATAATAGAGGAATGATAATACTAAATGATGGAGGGAAATAAGAACTCTTTGATCTTCTGTTTTATAGGTATTTTTCTCAAGAAAATAATCATGTTATAAAATATTATTTAATATAATGAAAAAATTTAATTGTTATATGAAAAAAGCAGGGCATTGACGGTTCAACAAGGCCCCATTTTTATAAAGTTATTTTATAAAAATAGTATGTATATATATTTACAGTTTGGTACAGTTTTGCCTCTTAGTTGTAGAATTATGAGTGGTTTTAATTTTCTTCATGCTTTTACTACATACCCAAATTATCTTCAGTGAATGTATATAATTTTATTTATTTTTAATTTTGATATATTAAAATATAGTACACTACAAAGAATAGTATAAAAAATACTTATGTACCCATAACCCAAATTAATAATTATCATGTTGCTATACTTGCTTCAATTCTTATTTTAATAGAAGAAATAGTCCCTTTTATCCACCATCGTCAGCACCATTCCTTCTACTTTTCCAGAGCTAACAACTGATTAATTTGATGTTTAAACTGCCAATCCACTTCTATACTTTTGTATAAATTGCCTTATTGTATTCATTTTATAATTGGAAAAATAGCATATCAATATGCTGCTGGTACAAACAAGCTCCCAAGATTTCAATGGCTTACATCAAAAAAGGTTTATTTCTTGACACTGCTTGGTTCCCGTATTTGTACAGGTGTTGTTTTTCTAATTTTTATGTTTCTTCTTTTTTTTCAGAGATAATTCAGGAAGGTGGGTATTAAATACATAGGCTCAAATGATTACCCTTTACCATAAGCTGCTTATTTGACCATGTTGCTTTTTAAAAATAGTGTGATATATCTTCACATTCCAGCTCCTTTGGTACTGATACACTCACGTGAATGTGCCAAGAGCAGGTAAAAAAACCCTTCAATGGGCAGTAACAGCTGTCTGCCAAATTTGTTTAGATCAGCTTTTGTTCATGGGCTCCTATATGCCGTTTCCCTTGCATCTCAGTTCCCAGTATTCTCCCCAGGCTGCCCTTGTTTGACTTTCTATTTTGGATAAGCTTATTTGGTTCAGTTTCACACACCATATTCCATAGACATCCTACAGCCTCATTATATTTGGGTGGGGCCACAGCAGATGCTCAGTTACTATTTGTTGAAAGCACTTGAAAGGCATGGTTCTCGTTCTCCATGCCAGCTATATAAGACAGATTGGCCAGGCCTGCTTCCCACATGGCCTCCCAGTTGTGGGAGAAAGGGATGTGGCTCAACTCAGTCCTGAGCTCACATTTAGTTAAATATTATATTACTATTTAAAATTATTTACACAACACCCTATACTTTAACAAAGATCTCATTTTACCTGGGAAAATAGCAGGCACACAGGGAGCAGAGTTCTCTGTATGGTGGAATGGGTGTACTCTTGTTTCCCCTCTGGATAGAGTAATGACTTTTAAAACCAGAATGACTACCATGCTTATAAGCACTCTCGGTTTGGTGTGTTTGAAGAGGGAATCTCTGTATGTCCAGATTTGGGGGTGTCCATTTTTGGCTCAGGTCATACTATCCTTCATTCCAGAGTGTGACAGAACTCAGCAGCACTGCAGTATCTGGAGCCCCTCAGCTTCCCACTGTACCCCCCGCCCCCCACCCCGCTCCCCATCTCAAGGGAGTGTGCTTCTAAGTCCTGCTGGATTTTGACTAGGTTTCTTTACTTCTCTCAGAACTGTATTGTAAACACTTTCATTCTGTTCAGCTGGCAGCTTTAACTTCTCTCCTCTTTTCGCACCTAACTCCCCATCTTCTTGTTCTACTTATTGCCAACCAAGACTATATTCCTACCACATTTCAGCAAGTAAAATAGTGGTTTTCCTGAATTCTCATCAAGGGAAAAGAAATGTTGCAACTAAATACTTTGTGACTCTAATTGAAAATTGTTCAAAAAAGTTGTTTTCAAAATCTGTTATTGGCCACTTTTTAAGCATTATTTTCTGAATTTCAGCGTTTCAGCCTTAGGTTGGTGAACTGCTTTTCTGCAGCCTAAAGTGGATGAATTTATGGGGAAAAAATAAGCTAATGCAGTCTCTCTGTGGTGTGACAAGTGACTGTGATAATGCATGCAGTTTCCCATAATGCCAGAAAGGCACAGAAAATTACTGCAGCTGCTCCATCGATGGTGGTTTTGTTTTTCCTAATTAGTAGCTTCTTTTGTATTCTCACCAGAACACATATGACTCTCATGAACTTTTTTCTTTTCATATTCCTCGAGCTGTGAGGTATTACAGGTACATGTGAATTTATTTTGACTGTGGCACAAGCTCTGGGTAAATTAACACACATTTTAAAAGAGTGGTAGGAACAAAATGGATGAGTTCTGTGGTATCCAAGTTTAGCTCTGGCCTTGCCCAGATTAGAAGATTTCATCAAAGCATAATAGCCTTTTGAGTATTTTTCACAGGAACATAAGTCTGAACCAAAAGAAAGAAGTACAAAAGAATCCTCGATTTTGTTATTTGGACTTGGTTGTCTGAAGCAAACTGATCCAAGAGGAAGAAACTCAGTATGTTTCTGAGTCATATGGGTTCCACGTAGCCCTGGTGGCCATAGGGGCATCCTATGAAACATGGATGCACCATGATGAGATTCTGGTTTGAGATCTGTGTGAAGTTCTGTTCATGGCTTCTTCCCACTGCAAATCTCATTAATTATTTGGATCTAAGAGAAATAAGCCCTTGGAATAATGTAACACAAATTTTCTCTTAAGAGCATGTTTGAAAATTAAAAGTGCAGCTGTGCTTGAGAGACTTAATTATTCCAAATTCAGACTTTGACACCATTATATCAAATCTTGATTCTGCCCTTAGGTGAATCAGTAGGTCCTACTTTGTAGCTCTGAAAGCTGGGATTTACTCTAAATCAATTAGTAGACACTGAGAATGCGTGAGTAATAGGATAGCTGTCCAGTGTAAGTTTAGGGGTGATTTTTATAAAATCACGATTTGTAAAGCCATCAAAAACTGAACTATCTGCTTTACAAATATAAGCTCACTATCATGTGTATAACTAATATTCTGAAGTCTGAATTAGCTAATTTTGATTTAGACCCAGTAATATAAGTTTCTTGTTATCCCTCTGACTCAAATATGTTCATCTATAAAGAAAGAAAAATAGTATTTACCTCTTGGAGAAATGGTTAAGGACTAGGCTCTAGCATGAGGTAGATAAAGCTATGTTTGAATCCCAGTCTTGCAATTTGCCAGCTGCTTGACTTGGGGCCAATTACTTAAACTCGGTAGGGTTCAGTTTCTCATTTACAAAATGGGGATATCAATACTACGCACCTCAGAGAGTAGTTATTAGCACGAGATAAGGTAAACTATGTAATGTATAGTTTAATCTATTAAACCATACATAAGCATCAGCACAGTGTTTGGCCCACATTAAAGGCGCAGAAATTTTAACTCTTTCATGAAGATGAAATGTAATAACAAATTAAAAGCATCTTGTATTTTGTCTGACATTAATGGGTACTCAGAAACATCAAGTCCTTTTCTCTTTTTTCTTTTTGCCCTCATTCTGGGGGGTGGGGAGATGTGTGAGAGGTGGGGGTGGAGTTGGCAGAACGTGGCCGTAAAAGTGACAGGATATTTCAATGAAAGTTTTCTTTAGCTTTTGAAAACTGTTAAGTAACCCTTGTCAACTCCCACCTGCCACCCACTATGTATCCAAGCTAAACATGATATCTAAGGGCTGGGTGTCATGTAGCTCTGCCTCATCTTTCCTGTAATAACATTGGTCTGTGTGAGGACATTTACTTCACCTCATCCCTCTCGTTGCTTGGGTACAGGAGTAAGTAAAAGCTGATGTTGCTTTTAGATCAGGTTATTTCTGAGAATCTGTATGCCTCTCTTCATCCCTCTTCCCCTACTCATCTGTAACCTTCCCTCGTGCTTTCCAATTTGTCTCCTTTTTCCTTTACTTCTCTTAGCATTCGGTCAAAGAGAATTCCAGGTAAACTTTAGATCTTGCCCTGTTATGTTGGGATCAAGGGAATATAAGATTTCATCTGAGTAATGTTGAAGGAAGTGTGAGTTGCCTAATATATTATTTTTACAACATTAAATCTTTTGCTATTTTAAAAAAGTTATAGCATTATTTGACCAAAAAAGACAACATTTTAGTTTCACCACAGTTTTTTACTCACAAAAGTTTTCTATATGGCTCTTATGAATGGATGAATGACTCCATGTATGAAGTTCTGAATAGATTTTAAATTACTTATTTTTCAAATGATTATGGAATGGATTACAATCTTTGGTTTTCTGCACTGACATTGCAAGATGAAATAATTGGCTGGAATTATTTCTTTGAGTAACTGAGGAAATGAAGTAAGGCATAATAATTAAGATGATGGAGACCACTTTAATTGGGATACTCTAATTTCTTCTCTCAATTTAAATATATAAAAAAGGTGAAACATATAGGATTTCTTTTTCTGTTGGGAAATTGTTACCCTATTTCTACTATAACAAATGATCACAAACATAGTGGCTTAAAACAACACAGATTTACTCTCTTATAGTTTTAGAGGTCAGAAATCTAAAATGGGTCCACCAGGCTATGCTCCTTTTGGAGGCTCTTGGGGAAGATGTGTTTCCTTGCTTTTTCCAGCTTCTAGAGGCTACCTACATTCCTAGGCTTTTGTGGCCCCTTCCTCCATCTTCAAACCAAGCAGCATAACATCTTCTCTCATCTCTGATCTCTGCGTCTGTTGTTTCCATCTCTCTTTCTCTTCTGCTTCTCTCTTTGCCTTGTAAGGATCTTTGTGATTACCTAATTAGGCCCAACTGGGTAATCTAGGATAATCTCCCCATCTCAAAATCCTTAATCAAATTTGCCAAGTCCATTTTACCATGTAAGGTAACATATTAAGTTCTGGGAATTAGGAGATAGACATCTTTGGTGGACCATTATTCAGCCTATCAAAGCCAACATCAGAATTCTGAACTATTTGTGATAAAAGAAGGAAAAAAAGTTGGTGAAAGTTTCTAAGAATCAAGGTCAAAAAAGGCAATCAAAGATTGAAAAATGGGCATGATGAGAACTGACGGATGAATAACAGCAATAAATAACATGTCATAATGCAGCAGCAAATGTTTCATCTATAGCAAGGATGAGCACCCAAAGATATTTTTGTAGCTTACCAACAGCATACAAAGGGAATAGAAAACAGGTAACAGTGTGAGATGGATGGGGTCAAGAAAGCCCTGTCAGAAAGGTGACAATTTAGAGAGTGTATTGCCATTGCTGTGAGAGGAACAGAGCGGTACTTTTCTAGTTTCAACTTTCATTGGTGGCCAGCTAGTTGACCTCAATGAGACATAAAGAACTCAAGTATTATTGTAAAAAATACAGTATTGGGATTCGTCTTTTTTTTTTGAGGTACGCGGGCCTCTCACTGACGTGGCCTCTCCCGTTGTGGAGCACAGACTCCGGACACGCAGACTCAGCGGCCCTGGCTCATGGGCCCAGCCGCTCCGCGGCATGTGGTATCTTCCCGGACCGGGGCACGAACCCATGTCCCCTGCATCAGCAGGCGGACTCTCAACCACTGCGCCACCAGGGAAGCCCTGATTTGTCTATTTTTTAAGCAAATTAAAAAAAAATCTTCTGAAATGGTAATTTAGAAAGTTAAATAGTCAGATATAGGTTAAAAACTTAATTTTTATTTGGAAACTATGGTTTATATGAGTAAAGCCTACTTTAAATGTACACTAATTTATTGTCCAAGAGATATATATTAGAAAACCATAAATTTTCCTTTGGTAATAAACCAGAAAGATGAATTTCCTGCTCCTATTTTCACCTGCCCCTATCCTCTCCCCATCTTATATAAAACAACACGCCTCTCTCTGCTCCCACTGCTGGCCTCAGTTCAGGCCTTTGTTCCCTGTCTCCTGGACTATTCCAGTAGCCTAACCAGTCCCTCAATTTTTTTTCCCTCCTTCTATAATCTACTTTATGTTATGCTGTTAAATTAATTGATTATACCACTCCTTGCTTAAAAACCTTTAATTTATTGCTGGTGAATAAATTTTACACCCTTTGACCTGACATTTAAACCCCTCTGAAATCAGGTGGCCTGGTTTGAACAAGGGATGTGACGCAGTGGAATGAGGTGTGAGGAGCTGGCATACCTCGGCTCCCTTCCAGCTCCACAGCTTACAGAACTGTGGACTTGGGCAAAACAATGAACTTCCACAAGCCATAGCTACTTCATCTTTAAATTGGAGAGTATCTAAATGCCTGGATTAAAAGGTTGCTATGGGAATCATATTTTTAAAATAATGAATATGAAAGCACTTTAAGTGGAAAGCAAAATATTATCATTATTCCTTTTTGTTATTTTTCTTTTCATCTTGTCCTCCGTTGGATATCCCTGTGCACCCTCCACTCTGAAGTTTAATATCTTTACAAAAAGTGCACATTTTTCCATTTGCCTTTTGTGTATTAGTTTCCTATTGCTGCTGTAACAAATAGCTACAAACTAGTGCTTTAACACAACACAAATTTACTATTTTATAATTCTAGAGGTCAGAGATATAAAACAGGTCTCAGGAGGCTAAAATCAAGGTGTTGCAGAGCTGCATTCTTTCTGGAGGTACTTGGGGGAATCTATTTACTTGCCTTTTCCAGCTTCAGGAGGCTGCATCACTCTGACCTCTGCTTCTGTCCTCACATCTTCTCTGACTCACATTCCTGCCTGCCTCTTATAAAGAACACTTGTGACCCTTAGGGTCTACTTGGATAATGAGGATAATCTCCCCATCTCAAAACTTCCTAATTTAATCCCCTCTTCAAAGTCCCGTTTTCCATGTTAAGGTAACATGGTCATAGATTCTTGGGATTAAGACGTGGACACCTTTTCTGGGACCCTTTTCTGCCTAACATACTTGGCTTGTACTCCCTTTCCACCTTGGGTTTCTACTCTTCCTAACACATGCGCACATTATGTGTGTTTGTATCCTTTCTTCCATAAAATCTTTCCCAATTACTCCCAACAGGAAATAATCTCTTCCCTCAGTAAACTCCCTGTGTTAGGAGAGACACTTTTAATGTGTCCACAGCTTTTCTCCACCAGTCTTCAACTGAATACTCTGAGTACTGTCTTCTTAGCTTCTCTTCACTTCTGAACTCTGTGAAGAAGGAAAGGATAAAAGCTACATGGGGCAGGTTTGTAAGAGAAGACAGTTGAGTCAGGTGATGAGCTGCACTTCCCAGGGTTCTGCTTATAGTTAGTCCTGGTAGTGGTGTGTCAGAATACTAGCGCTGAAGAGGGACCTTAGTGAGGGGAATCTGGTAGAATCCAAAGGCTGAAATAAAAGACCTCATTCTTCTAGAGTGGGAGAGGCAGAGCCTCCCAATGTCCATCACAGTGCTGTACTAGCAGAAAAAAAGGCATTTTAATGAGTTGGCTACAAACAGCTATTTGAACCCTCATTAAGTGTTTCTGAGAAAGGGCAAGGAAGAAAAACAAAATGTGACCAGCAGTTATGTGTTTCTCTGGGAAACTTTGCCTAGAGATTTGGATGCTTGGCTTCCATTATGAACTTGATTCTTGAGGGCCATGGGAGCTTTAGGGTAAAACTCTAATCAACTGGTTCAAAGTCTTGAGCTTAGAAAAATAATACATATTTTCTATTCTATCTCATTGGACTGGAAGGGTGGAAGCATAGCATGTTTCTCTTAAACATAAAAGTGTATAAAACACGTTATTTATATTTTGTTTTTAAAATTACAAATATTTTTTAAGCTAAATACTGATATTTTTAGCATTAGAATGTAAGGTTAATGTAATTGACTTATATTACAATTTAGCAATAGAGAGGTGTTAGCAGAACTTTTTCTTCTTTAAAAATATATTTCTTCAAAAAGATTTTAATCATAGTTAACAGGTTGGATTTTTTTTTCTAAATGGAGAAAATATTTAATTAAAGAAACTGGATGTCGTTATCTGATGGTAACTATATAGACAATACAATACTTACTGACACTAAGACTTTTAAGAAGTGATATGGGCAAGGACAGATGTCGCAAAGCTTAATAATAAAACGAAAAAACCCTCAAATAATATAATAAAACAGGTTATAAGCTGATCAGAATTCATCAGTAATGGAGTTTAATTCCATGGTACTGTACTGTTATCTGTCAAACATTCTTACAATTAAGAGAAAATATCTCCCAGCGCTTCCATGGTGCTAGAGCATTCCAATAGAACAGTTAGCCCACACAGGGCCAAGAAGCTATAAAATATTAATTCAGTACAAGTATGCATCCAACAATCTTAACATTTATTACAGGTTACAGTAATTTTGCCCTAACAAGTGAATCAGTTAAAATGAACACTGCCAAATATTGCAGAATAGGGCAAACCTTCCCACTTTCTTAAAAGGCATTTTTTTTTAGCTTAAGATAATAAGGACTGTATGCATGATAGAGAGCTCTCCACAATCACCATTTATATATAATGGGAGACGAAGAACAGTAAAGGTTGAATGGCACCCATTAGTAATGTAGCTATGGTATGCTGCATGTTTGGGGCAGGGAGGGAGATTTTGAGGGCACAGTGAAATAAGTTTTGGTTTTTTAGAACTCATCTGTTCAGGAATCAGAGAACTGCTGAATTTTGAGGTGGAAGAAAAAAGCTGTCTGTTCTAACCAATTTCAGAGGAAGAAAACATCCAAAAGGGAAGAAGGGAGCCCAGATCCTTTTTGACCAATCCTAACAGTGGCTCATAGGGGAGCCAGAAATAACACCATTCAGACAAGAATCGCACTGCACGCTGAACAAACTAAAAATGTCATTTCTATTTCCAGTTAGAGGAATGGCTTCATATAAGGTTTTGGTAAATTAAGCTATTCCTGTATTAGGACAGGAGTATTCAAAACTTGTAAATGAGATATTTCTTTCACTGTTTATTTTCCCCCCAAAATTCTCTTTATTTTAAAAAGATATTTATCATAAGAAGAGGCTGAGATTTAGAGTTACTTGTGGAATTTATAAAAGGTCTAACAACATTTATTGTATATGATTTCAGCTGTCTTTGAGGTGACTCATTTTGGCATTAGTCATGTCATTAACTGTCATTGCTGGCATTTTTGTCTGAAATGCTATAGAGAAGCAAGTCCAGTGTTGTAGCTTTAATAGCGCAAATGCCTTATATGCAAAGTATCTTGGAAATGCAGGAAGATAAGCCAAAATTTTCTCACCCTCTTATCAGTGATTGATTTTCCAGTGTTTCTAAAGTCACTGATTTTTTCAGTTTTTCAGATACTCATAGCTGGTGTCTGTAGGTGTTGCCATTTGACTAGTGAAGAAAATATGGGTACTTACATATATGTCTTAAATGAGGAAATAGACATTTCAAACGATGAAATAAAACTTCCCATTTTTATGATTAAAAATGGCTACTCCCAATGGAAAAATGAGTACAAAGAATGAATAGGTAATCACAACAATTTAGTAATAAAAGTAATATAATAATTATAAACAAAACCTAACATTTACCAGGTTTTTAAAAATTTATTTCATTTGTCTTCATAAAAACTCAAGGGGTGGATTCTATTATTATTATTCCTGTTTTTCAGAGAATTTTCTAACTTGTTTAAGATGAAACAACTCTACCTAGTCAGGGACCATCTGATTTTAGAGCCCATGTTTTTGCAACTAAAAAGTCCACACTGATAAGAAAGAAAAGAAAAGAAAGAAAAAAGGGAATAATGGCCTACTCTTTTTAGTTGTCTAGCAGCTTTTGATTTTACTGTGATTTTTTTAAAGGTTAATTCTCAACATTAATGAAGGCTGGAGGAAACCTGAACTCACCCTATTTGTGGGACTATATATTGACAATATCTAAGCTGCTTGTCAAAGCTCAAGAATGGGCACATGACACAAACTGATCTAGAGTAAGATTTAGGATTTTTGTTTGAGGTTTGGGGAAGATGTGCTCTTTCACTGAACCTAAAAGAGGAAAAATGTGTTCCCAGGAGTTGTTGGCAGCCATGTGGTATGTAAGTAAGAAGGAGGCTCTTATCAGTGTAGGCAGAGCAGAAGACAAAAAGAAGCAGGATGTAATGTTGTTGAGCTACTGGAGGAAACCGATTTTGTGCCCTGAATTATCTCTGGACTCTATGAGATCCATTAAAAAGCCTTTATTATTTAAGACATTTAAATAATAATTGTTGTAAATTGTTGTAAATTGTAAAAAATAAATGTTGATTGGTTTTTTATTGCCATTAATAGCACCTGAAGCCATCATAATTGATACACATATCAAAAGCCTTATTAACATTTTGAATTTGACCAAGCAATTCCAACGCAATTTTTTTGAAATAATGACATAATTAGAGAATGTAGCACTTTGTTTTAAAAAATAAAACAGTATTAAAACACCTGAAACTAACACAACATTGTAAATCAGCCATACCACAAGAAAAATTTTTTAAAAAGAGCAGAGAGAAAAAACTTAATATATAATATGTAAATTTTTTCTTTCTAGGTAAATATGGGGATGTAGGGTTTCTAAAAGCACCATCCTGGCATTGTGTCTAATGTATACAACAAATAATTCTGGGTGTGGCAAAAATCCAGCAAAGTATTCATTGTAATTCATGGTGTTTTCTTCTACAATGAAAGAAGATAAAATTTCTTTGAAGTAAAAAAAAAAAAACAGTATTAAAAAATAAATTATTTTAAATAACAACATGGGGGGAACAAAACTAAATTTCTAACAATGGGAGATTGCTTGATTAAATTTTGTATACCCATAAAATAAAATAGCTGATGATACACTATTACAATACTGAAGGCAGTTTCCTACCATGGAAATATTTACAATATATTTATGTGAAAAAAGAATTAAAAGCTTATATATAATATTAATCTGTTAAACAATATATATAAAATATATAAAATATATTTTATATTAAGCTAATTTAATTAAATATATATTATACTAAGCACATACAAACACATGTGTGCATGTACAGACATGTTAAGCTGGTATAAAACTTGCAAAAATATTTCTGATCGTTAGAATATTATGGATGATTTTAATCTCTTTTTTTCTTATTTGTGTTTTTCAATTTTGAAGGTGTATATTTTTATCAAAAATATAAAGGCTATTTATAAATGGCTAGAATTTATCTCAACTTGGTGTACACAGTGTTTGAGCCCTTAACAAGAGTTTGTAATATTTCTATGCATACTTCTATTCATGAAAGCCTATTGCCATTTTCAGTGAAACTCTCAGAGCCTGCTGTTTTCAGAAGCAGAGACATTCTCACTGCATCAAGATTCAAGGTTGTAGGTAGAGCAAATCCTCTAACCTCCCCCTGGCTCCTTTGCTCATCTTTAAGAGATGCTGTGATTTTTTTTTTCTTTTTCCCTGGGGCTTACAAGTTCTACAATTTTATTTATTGTTTTTCTTCTTCTAGATTCTGTCACCTTATTCACATCTTTAGGGTGTGATTTCTTTTTATTTCTCTCCCATCTTTACCATGGGACTGACTTCACAAGCTTCCTATGAGCACCTTTAAGTTTTCCCCTACTTTATATAATTATTTTTTTGTTTATGCCTTCATTTATTATTTTACTTTTCTATTCACTTACTTTCTCGCATATTAAGCCATGCCCATGAAAGAATCCATCCATTCATCTATTCTTCCATTCATCCATCCATCCCCCACCATCTGCTTCCCTTAGTAGTTTTCATATGGGTCAGATACTGGTGGGCACAGCAGCATCCATAGAGAGAAAATATATATGGCATTGTTCATCCTTTTCTCATCCACTATTGACTAGGGATATTTGAAAGAATGGTTGGTATTGAGGAATAGGAAAGAGAGGGCTCAGTAATTAGGTGAGGGTCACCTAATATAAAGGCAGAAGGGAGCACCAGTGACAAATTTCTGACTAGATTTTGCCTACAGACTTGCCTTTTCCTCTTCCTCTTCCCAGAATTCAGATAGGATGGGCTCTCCAAGCTTTCTTCTTAGCTAGGGATTTCTGTCATTCAATCCTTGACAGCCCCTGTCTTAGATACCCAATTTCATTTTTCATTCTCCCTGAATCTTAGTGCAAGAGGGAAAAGAACCTATTTAGACTTTGTATATATGCCCACGTATCCACTAGAATGTCCACTCCATGAAGCAGGGATTTTTGTTCATTTAACTCATCTCTCTATTCTGTATAAGTATTAATTGGATGTTGAATAAATGAATGCTTTGAATTTTACTCTCTTAAATCAGAAAAGTAAACTTTTCCCTGATACTTGTGCTCTGCTCTTGCCTTTTCTTCACTTGTTGCAGTATATTTGGCCTATGGTGACTGAAGAATAGGGTACATTCTACAGCAGTAGAGTTAGGATCAGCTATGTACAGACAGCATATTTGTGTTGAATCCTCTCACATCATACAGGGCCGTACATTGTTCAGTCTTGCAGCTCTCCTTTAGATGATGCATGTTTAGCTTCTATGGTCTGTGCATATATAGTGATACATTAATAGATGAAACCAATAAATTTAGTTATATTTTAACTGACTTTTAAAAAATTATTAAATTCAGTTGAGATGGTTAGTCCTATAGCCCAGTGTACACATAATTTTAGGTAGGCCAGCCCAACTTTTGCTCTATTAATCAATTATGTGAAAGTTGAAGCTGTTATAGTGCAGTTGGGGCTACATATAGTGCAATTTTGGACTGTTAGCCATCACTTACATAGATATATAAATGTGAGTATTTGTGCCTATTCTCAAAAAAGGGATTCCTCAGGGAGTTGGAAAGTCCTCTTGAGAGGTTTGATAATTCTTTGTTTACCCTAAGCTCTTCCCAAGGGGGTAGGAGAATCATTATGGATAAAATCAGCATATTGGGTTTCAGGTGAGCTAATGCTGTATAACTAAAGGGTGGCTGCATGCTGGTGCTCCTCCAGGGATAAGATGCAGATTACTTAAAGATTTCATTTCTAGAGCTCTACCTTTTTGTGGGCTTCCTCTCAACCTGCAATTGGAACTCTTAAAATTCTTCACCAACACATTCTTAAAGTCACAGTTCCCATTAAATCTTTTTAAAATGTGAATTTGCTTTATTATTTCTTTTAAAGTAAATTTGAAACTAAAATTTTTATTACTGGAATAATTCATAAGCATTAAAATTTACAAAATACAGAAAGTCATTAAAAAGGAAAACTATCCAGAGACAACAACCATTTATATTTTGATGTATTTAAGCCTTTTTCAATGAATATATATATTATTTTGCAAAAATAGGATAACTTATTAAGACTTCTGAACATTATAAAACAAAAAATGTTGCTCACCATCTAGTTCTACAAGGATTAAGTCAGTAGCCATTGCAGTCGCTGACCAACAGTACACCCAAGAGGAATTCAGGATGAAAAACAGGATGAGGTACTCTGTGCTTTGGAAAAATATGCCTCTTAGATAGTTACATGTATATTTCAGGAAGAATTTTAACGATCACAGATTCTTGCATCTTCCCATACATAGAAGAGCACTAAAATCGTTAACCAAGATATCTGTTGCTTGTGACTAACAGTAACATTTTACTGAGATGTATGCTTGACTGCATGTATTCCGTAGCCAAAATCTTATGTATATATACTGTACTGGCTTCTCTCCCTACATCTTTGGAGCAGTTCTCTCAGAGGTACGGAGAAGCTGTTTCCTGGGCTATAGTCCTCAGTAAGACCCTGGATAAAACTCAACTCACAGCTCTTACATTGTGTGTTTTTCTTTTAGTCGACAATATCTTAAAACAGAATGTTCAAAATTTAAAACCAGGTAGCCAACATGGATTATTCTGTTGGTTTTAACAATGTACAACATATATTGAGCAGTTTTACATGTCAGTAACTATTCTCCTACATTATTATATGTAAAGGTTGTATAATATACCATTATATTTATGTATCAGAATTTATTTAACTAATTTTCCATTGTACATTAATTTTTGGATATCCTAAACCAACATAATAGATATATCTTCATATTTAACCATGATTATTTCCTTGGGATATATTTTAAGATCTGATATTCTGGAACAAATGTGTATACACTTTAATGGCTTTAATATTTAGTCCAATTTTCCCATAAATATTTAAATAATTTATTGTTTCATACACCGTGCCTAACTAAACTTGTTTTTCTGTACAACCTCAGTGCAACTGGTCAATCCCGCTTCCTCCATTATGTAACAGCTACATGACTTAAAGAGAATTCACCCCACCTTGGACACCAAGAATAAGCCCTGAATGCTTTAAGTCAATCATCAAACTGTTGTCGCCCTTGCTGTGATGATTGGTTTAGCCATGGGCACTTAACTAATCCAATTGGAAGGTGCTATTTCCCTGGCCATGGTTAGTTACGGATTGGATACATGAACTAAATTTATTTAATCAGAATGAATGCCAGGACCAGGACTGAGCTGGTTAATAGAAGAAATAACTCTCTTTTTTTCTGAATGGTGTTGTGCAAAGCCAACTCTTATAGTCATTTTGCCTCATGAGGGTAGCCATCTTTAGCACAATGTTGATAAATAGACCAAATCCAAAGAATTGAAGGGAATTAGAGCTTGACTACTGATTAAACCATGCCTGAAGGCAAACTTCTCTCTGGAGTTTAAAATTTTTGAGGGGTCACTAATTTTCCAATGTTTTTAAGTTGTTTTGAATCAATTTTCTGTTATTTGCTACCAAAATCATTTGAACTAATACATCTGTGTAATATTTTAAAAATATATCTACTCATATACAGACAAAAAAAAGTTTATTGCTGTTTTAGTTTATTTGATTATATGCAAGGCTGAGAATTTTTTCATATATTTATTAGTCATTTTTATTCCTTCTTTATGAATAGCTTCATATTCTGTGCTCATTTTTAAAAATTATGTTTTCATGTGTTTCTTCTTGCAGGAATAAAAGGACAAAACTAGTCACACCCATTGAAATATTTTCCATATTGGTTATTTGTTTTTAAATTTTGAATATTCTGTTTTAAGATACCCAGAAGTCTTAAGTTTTTATGTATTTAAATCTGTCACTTTGTTTTTTAGATTCTGCTTTTACTCATATTCCTAAAGAATCCTTCTCCACTCTAAAATCAGAGAGATATTTACTTACATTTTTCTAGTTCTTTTTTTTTTTGTGCTTGTCTTCACACTTAAATCTTTCATTAAATTGAAAAATATTTTGGTGTATGATGTATGGTAGGGTTAAACTTTACTTTCTTCCAAATAATGACAGCAACTAAATAGTTGAGGCAAATAATCTTCAAATATAAGAGTACCAATACATTATTTGCTGTTTCATTTTCCTTAAATTTATTCCATGGAAGGTAGGAAAAATTTTTCTCATTGATTTGTTATTCAAGGTGTGATATTTAAAAATCCATTTTTTATAAGCAACTTTTAATTTAAATTGTGTTTTTATTTGGCCTGCCTAGAGGTATTGGTGCTATGACTAAGATAATATGTTTCTATGCCTGAAGATTACTTTTTTTTTCTTTTTAAAGAAAGGAGCTTACCTTTATCTTTCAAGTTAGTCACCCTAAATCTGCTGTTCAGAGATTAACACCCACCAAAAGGACCATGACATTTCTTTACTTTTTCTTTGAATTGCAATCTTTTATGTTCTGACCACATAGAGAAGGGAAAAGAAATTCAAAAAGCCTGTGGAGACTTTTCGGGTGAAAAGTTTTTAGAGGACTCTGGTGCAGAGCAGTTTAATGAGGTGAAATAGATTTAGGCCACCTCTGAAGACCCACGGTGAAAACAAGAACGTGACAATAATTTAGAGGTTGGGAGCCTTTTAGAAGATTTATATAAGGGACCCCAGGGCTGATACTGTCCCATTACTGCAGGACTATCTTTGCCTAAGTGGACCAAACAGATACTGCTTCTGCTTTGGATCTGTATCCCTGTGTGGTAAGTGGACTCCACTGTGTGTTCTTCAGGATTTAAGGATCTTTATGGAAATGATAGTTCAATTTAAATTTGAGAAAGTAAATAAGACTTGTCAAAAGTTGTGTTGGGACACTTGAAAGCTTTTTATACATATTTATAATGTGGGCCTCTAATGTGTATATGATATTGAGAAATAGAACTGGAACAAAGAGTAGTGACTACACCAAACAATTTTGCCTTCTAAATATCATTCGCATCCATCCCACCTATTCATTTATAGGACTACTGCTTCAGTTTAGTCCAGGGGTCAGTAAACTTTTTCTGTAAAGGGCCAGATACTAAATATTTTAGACTTTGTAGGCCATATGGTTTCTGTCGTAATTACCCAACTCTTGCAGTTACAGCATGAATACAACCATAGACAATGTGTAAATAAATTGTTGTGGCTGTTTTCCTATAGAACTTTATTTACAAAAAGAGGAGGTGAGTCAGATTAGCCTTGTGGGTTGTGGTTTTCTGACTCCTAATTTAGAACTTCTCTCATCTGAGCTGTAATGATTTCTCTTTCTTGTGATCAGTTCACTTCAGTTCCATAAATATTTATTGTTTTAGGCATTCACAATAGAAGGATAAAGAAGGCAAGTTTCCTGTCCTTAAAGATCCAATAGCCCAGAGGAAACACAGATGTGAAAGCCCCATAACATTAATGTAATGAGGTAGGGTTTCTCTCTGCATTGTTGCCAGAATGGGCTTTCTGTAAAAGATGATCATTTTACTTTTCTGCTAAAATATATTTAGTGGTATCTTATGTTTAGCATCATCACAAGTTTTCAATGAGGCCTGTAGGTCTTTCATTATTATCTGGTTATCTGGCTTATAACCATCTTCCTAGACTCATCTTTTTAACTTTCTACTTTCTACACCTTAAGTTCGAACTACAATAAATCTTAGTACCAGCTGAGGCAACAACACATACCATTCTGCCCTTTCATATTCTGTGCCTTTGCATATGCTGTCCTGGAATGACTTCTCTCCATCCTCCCACATCCAACAAAAGGAACACTTTTCTATTTAAACTGCCCAAGGATTATAACAGGCTACCTTGTTAGGTGAAGAAGGGGGTGTGATCGTGAATTCTTTCTCTCTAGAAGTATCTAGGCAGGGATTGGCTAAACACTTGGCGAGTTTATCAGATATTGTTGGAGCCATGCCGAGATTAACAGGCCTTGTATCCATATTCTGGCTAGGCTACTACAGGTGTTGGTTGTTAATGGCACATACCTGCATCCTTATTCTGAGGATTTCCCTAACCTAATGGGAGTAACCTTGCCTGTGCATGGCAGGGAGGTTATGCCCTTCCCTTCTTCCTTCGTCTCCCACTGCGCCAATCTTTCAGCCAATGACTTTCTGAAGTGGGGTGTAAACAGCCTAGTAATCTTGCCTCTGGGTGGGACAAACTCTCTGATATAATTCTTGCACCAGAGCTTCCCAGCCGAGACTAGAATTCTTTTTTTTTTGCTGGACCTTTTTTTTTTTAACTTTTATTTTACATTGGAGTATAGTTGACTAACTATGTTGTGTTAGTTTCAGGTGTACAGCAAAGTGATTCAGTTATACATATATATGTATGTATTCTTTTTCAAATTCTTTTCTCACTTAGGTTGTTACATAATATTGAGCAGAGTTCCCTGTGCTATACAGTAGGTCCTTGTTTGTTATCCATTTTAAATACAGCAGTGTGTACATGTCAATCCCAAACTCCCTGACTATCCCTCCTACCACCCTTCCTCTCAGTAACCCTGTTTGTTCTCCACCTCTGTGAGTCTGTTTCTGTTTTGTAAGTAAGTTCATTTGTATCAACTGTTTAAAGATCCCACATGTAAGTGACATCATATGATATTTCTCCTTCTCTGTCTGACTTACTTCACTCAGTATGACAATCTCTAGGTCCATCCCTGTTGCTGCAAATAGCATTATTTAATTCTTCTTAATGGCTGTGTAAGATTCCATTGTATATATGTGCCACATCTCTATCCATTCATCTGTCGATGGACATTTAGGTTGCTTCCATGTCTTGGCTATTGTAAATAGTGCTGCAATGACATTGGGGTGCATGTATCCTTTCGGACCATGTGTTTCTCTGGTTATATGCCCAGGAGTGGGATTACTGGATCATACGGTAGCTCTATTTTTAGTTTTTTAAGGAACCTTCATACTGTTCTCCACAGTGGCTGTACCAGTTTACATTCCCACCAACAGTGTAAGAGGGTTCCCTTCTCTCCACACCCTCTCCAGCATTTATTATTTGTGGATTTTTTGATGATAGCCATTCTGACTAGTGTGAGGTGATACCTCATTGTAGTTTTAATTTGCATTTCTCTAATAATTAGTGATGTTGAGCAGCTTTTCATGTGCTTCTTGGCCATCTGTATGTCTTCTTTGGAGAAATGTCTGTTTAGATCTTCTGCCCAGTTTTTGATTGGGTTGTTTGTTCTTATTATATTAAGCTGCATGAGCTGTTTGTAAATTTTGGAGATTAATCCCTGTCGGTTGCGTCATTTGCAAATATTTTCTTCCATTCTGTGGGTTGTCTTTTCATTTTGCTTATGATCTCCTTTACTGTGCAAAAGCTTTTGAGTTCAATTAGGTCCCTTTTTGTTTGTTTGTTTGTTTGTTTTTATTTCTCTGAGAGACATATTGAAAAAGATATTGCTGCGATTTATGTCAGAGAGTGTTCTGCCTATGTTTTCCTCTAAGAGTTTTATAGTGTCCAGTCTTACATTTAGGTCTTTAAGCCATTTTGAGTTTATTTTTTGTGTATGGTATTAGGGAGTCTTCTAATTTCATTTTTTTTTACATGTAGCTGTCCAGTTTTCCCAGAACCATTTATTGAAGAGACTGTCTTTCCTCCATTGTATAGTCTTGCCTCCTTTGTCATAGATTAATTGACCATAGGTGTGTAGGTTTATTTCTGGGCTTTCTATCTTGTTCTTTTGATCTGTATTTCTGTTTTTGTGCCAGTTCCATACTGTTTTTATAACTATAGCTTTGTAGTATAGTCTGAAGTCAGAGAGCCTGATTCCTGCAGCTCTGTTTCTCTTTCTCAAGATTGCTTTGGCTATTTGGAGTCTTTTGTGTCTCCATACAAATTTTAACATTTTTTTGTTCTGGTTCTGTGAAAAATGCCATTGGTAAGTTGATAGGGATTGCACTGAATCTGTAGATTACCTTAGGTAGTACAGTCATTTTGACAGTATTGATTCTTCCAATCCAAGAACATGGTATCTTTCCATCTGTTTATGTCATCTTCAGTTTCTTTCATCAGCATCATATAGTTTTCAGAGTACAGGTCTTTTTTCTCCTTAGGTACATTTATTCCTAGGTATTTTATTCTTTTTGATGTGATGATAAATGGGACTGTTTCTGTAATTTCTCTTTCTGATTTTTTGTTATTTTACAGAAATGCATCAGATTTCTGTGTGTTAATTTTGTATCCTGCATCTTTACCAAATTCACTGATGAGCTCTAGTAGTTTTCTGGTAGTGTCTTTAGGATTTTCTATGTATAGTATCATGTCATTTGCAAACAGTGACAGTTTTACTAATTCTTTTCCAGTTTGGATTCCTTTTTATTCTTTTTCTTCTCTGATTGCTGTGGCTAGGACTTCCAAAGCTATGTTGAATAAAAATGGTGAGAGTGGGCATCCTTGTCTTTTTCCTGGTCTTACAGGAAATGCTTTCAGCTTTTCACCATGAGTATGATGTTAGCTATAGTTTTGTTGTATATGGTCTTTATTACGTTTAGGTATGTTCTCTCTATGCCCACTTTCTGGAGAGTTATCATAAATGGGTGTTGAATTTTGTCAGAAACTTTTTCTGTATCTATTTAGATGATCATATGGTTTTTACTCAATTTGTTGATGTGGTGTATCACACTGCGAGGCTAGAATTCTGAATCCACATCTCTGTTAATTGAGTATTTCCTTCTTGTCAAGAAATCCTTTGAAAGGTAGTGAGATTAAATGACTTTTAAGATCTTTTATTAATTTGCATGATTCTGAGTGTAAAAGGACATTTTCATATTCTAACTCTATATCAATTGTCCTACCTCTGTCACTTACTGTGTTACCTTAAGCCGCCTTTGCAGTCTCTAATTCTCAATTTTCTCACTAGTAAAATTGGGATAATAATAGTATCTACCTTGAAGCATTGTGAAAATTAAAAGATGTAATGAATATAATTTTAGCACAGCATGTGGCACTTAAAAGATAGTCAATAACATTAGCTATATATACATATATAGTATATATATATATATATATATATATATATATATATATACTTTTTTTAAAAAATTTCTTTTGGATGCACCGTGTGACATGTGGGATCTTAGTTCTCTGGCCAGGGATCGAACCTGCGCCCCTTGCAGTGGAAACACTGGAAGCGCTGAGTCTTAACCATTGCACCGCCAGGGAAGTCCCTAGATATTTTTATTATTGTTATCATAAACATTATTATGTTTTCCCAAAAGAGAAAATATGAAGTCAGTATTTTTTATGTGTTTTAAGGCAATAAGAAAATCACCTGAGTAAAATAATGGGAACTGTGAAAAATCCATATGCTTGGTGATCATATTTGGTTTCTCCATTAAGGATGGCTTTGTCTATGTACTTTTAGCCTAAAACACAGTAGGTGACTATTAACTGTTTATTGATGAATATAAAGACATGTTGGAATGAAAAAAGATTTGAATTTCTCACAAATCTGCAGGCTGAGAGTCCAGGATAAAGGTGCCAGCATGGTCATGTCTGGTGAGGACTCTTTTCCTGGCTTGCAGGTGACCACCTTCTTGCTGTGCCCTCATATAACAGAGAGAGAAAGAGCAAGCTCTCTGATGTCTCTTCTCATAAGAATACTAATCCCATCATGAGGGCCCCACCCTAATACGTAATTACCTCCCAAATACCATCACAGTGTGAGTTCGAGCTTCAAGGTATGAATTTGGGACGAACACAAACATTTGGACCATGGCATATTTAAGCAATACTTCCTGTGCAGCAACTTAGCACTGTTGTTACCTTGTAACATAATCTAATCAAAGGAGTGACATTCTATTGGTTAGAAGCACAGTTGTAAGGTTAACACTCAAGGGGAGGGAATTAAACTAGTGCATGTTTCACTGGGCCCCCCTTAGAGTGTGTCCACTATAGCGATGTGGACATACTCTTCCATCAAGAGGTGGGGTCCATATGTTTGTTCCCCTTGAATATGAATCCTTCTTTGTGACTTGCTTCTAATCACCTTAGAATGCAATAGAAATGATGATATTCTGAAGTTAAGTCATAGAGCTTGATAAGGCCTCTCTCTGTTTCTCCTTATATCTTTCTCTCAGGACATGTGCCTTTGGAGTCATGAACTGCTGTGAAAGAAGTCCTGTGACCTTGAAGCTACCATTTGGAGAGACTTCATGGAGAGGCCATTGGAGAGGAGAAGCTGCTAGCCAACAGCAGGCATCAAATGCCTGACATGTAAGCATGCCAGACTTTAGATGATTTCAGTCCCCTCTCTTTGAGTCTTCCATCTGAGACCTAAGCCATCATAAAGTGTAGACAAGTTATTTCTATTGTGCCCTATTTGAATTCTTCACCTATAATACCATTAACAAAATAAGTGGTTTGTTTCTTGCCACTAAGTTTGGGGGTAATTTGTTATGTGGTCGTAGTAACTGGAACAACAGTGAAGAAAAATAATATAAAACTAGCTACTCTACTATATATAATGGCTTCCAACCTCATAACCAAGACTCTCCATAAGAAGACTCCTGCTGGCCATTTATCTTTTAGTTTCTGTCTTTCTACCCTGTTGTAGAGATGAGTCTACTTCCTTTCAATTAGAATGCCTTGAAGAGATCCTGCCACTTCCTACTAAGTTCAGGCCCAACTTTTCAGGCTCTCTGAAAGGAAAAACAGCATCCTGAAGAAGAAACACATTCTGGATATTTATAATTATCACCAGCAATGAACACATAGCCATTGACATTTCATGAGGAGCACTTAAGCACCTCAATATCTCACACATTCCTATGCCATTATGGGTTCTTTGTTCATTTTGACCAGCCAAATTATGTGTTAAATTGTCTTACCCTAAAACAAAGATCTAGCCTTGTCTTGGAGGTGAATCAAATCCTTAATATCTAGAAAATGAGAAAAGCTATTTACTGCTTTAAAAATGGCATTTTTTTCCTCATGTCTCAAAAATTTGAAGTTCAAATCTCAAACTAAAGACACAATAATTTCTATTGTATTCCAAAGGATGGATTTGGAAGAGATCAAGGAATCATCTCACTTTAAGGCAAGTAGCCTTTTATAAAAATTTTTTTTAATCTATATCATGGTTTGGTAACAGGGAGACGTAGGATATGTTCAGAAGAGACCTACCTTATTATATATGAAGAAAATAAATTCCTAATAGTTCTGAATGTGGCACTACCCCCAAATTAAGAGGAAGTTGTGATTTGCCTTGTAATAAATAAGAACTATGAAATGCAGCAGACAATCCATATTCTTCAACTAAATTACTCTTGAAATGCATTTGCCATTGGCAAAGAGTTAAACCTAAAATATGGTTTCCCAGGAATTTTTCTTCATGTTTTTTAGAATTGGATTGTCACCTTGTCATCTGTCTCTTAGACCACTTTTCTTGAGTAGTTTCTGAAACCACAGAAAGTATTGTTTAAATTGTTTGTCCTTGTTTATCTTACTCTCAAAACAGGACCCCAAGGGTAGTTGGAAAGACAGAGAAGAAAAAACCCAACGTATCTTATATTCTGTTAAATCACTGGGTCATCTATTTTTGGCAACAGTAATACCATGTGGTCGGTTGAAAATGGGCTTAATAAATATCCTACGTGACACTAGCTGCCCAGCCAGATTTACTCAGGGGACTAATGCTCAGAGTTTGAGAACCTTTGCAGGACTCATTAATATACATTTGATGGAGGGATGCCTGGTAACTTCAGTATGTCCACAGGGAATTTGCATATTATAGAGTTGAGGGGCTGTCTTTAGGGAATTACAGTCTGGTCCTGTTCTTCAATATTGGCTTTCTTTAAGGTCACTGCCAAAGAGGACCTTTTCATGCTTGCCAACCTCCTTTGCTTTTGCAGAGTGTGAACCATTTTGATTAAATATGCCGCTTCGTTTCGGATAGACCTTTGCTCTTCCTTGTTAGGAAAACTACAATCCTCTTCTGAGGATTGTTGGTGCTATCATTTGTCAAAAAAATGAGATTCTGACTGGTTCAAATGCAGTAGTTCTTGCAGTGAGGGTGGAGTTGTGACTTGCATTACAATAAAGAATAGCACTGAATATGCTTGCTGCAGATAATTTCTAGCAAAGAATCAGTAAATTTTATCTTATCAATCTGTTTGTGAATTTTACCTACAGAGTGTTTTTACAAGTGGAGGGCGGTGGTGGGAGTGGTCAGGAGGATAGCGTCCTTTCCATTTCCTGACACACTAGATTTTTGACTAATCTGAAGATCCTGAGAGACAGGTTTAAGATTTTTCCAAATGCAGAAGCTGTTTTAGCAAATTAGATAAAATTAATCAGCGCTTCACAGGAAATTTTTCTTATTAAGAAGAAAAGCTCACTCATTTTGGTCACTTGGCAATAAACTTTCTCCTTTGTAGAAGTCTGGTGTAATTCTAGGGCTTTATTTTTCCTGCCTTCCTTCTCCTTGTGTAGTCATTTTTTATTCAAGCCTCAGTATGCCATGTATAGTCATCTCTTCATTTCTGCCTTCCCTAATTTCTCCAGAGGGTTAGTTGCTTCTTCCAGAATTCTTACATGTTCCCAGAGATGGGACCAATCTCCATTACAATGGTTAACACAGTGTATTGTAATTATCTCTTTACTGTGCTTGTTTTTCTCGATAAATATGAACCTAAACATCAAGGACTATGTCTTTTTTTCACATTTCTATAGTTAGCACCTACATAATGGTATGTGGCTCTGAAATGTTTCTTATAAGAAAAGAAGTCCTTCAGTGTAAAAGACTCTGGCAGATTATTTGCCTCCTGACACAGAAGTTTCTCCTATAAGCTTCTACCCTTTTACAGTGAATTTCCATGCCCAAGTGTGATTTATTTCATTTTTTTCTCAGTGTGGTTAGATTGTTTTTTCTGTGTGTTGTTGATTTCTTACTCAAATATAATTAACCAGCAGGACAATTAACATTAATATCAAGATGAATAATTAGGATATTCATTAATATCAAAATGAACATCACTTACTAATGATGTTCAGTGATCCAATTGCTACTCTGCCTTTATTTTTGTTCCTAGTAGACCTTGTATTTATAATGTAAATACTGTAGATACTGCAAACTCCATCAAGGATAGGACACTGGAAGAGGAGGCAGGTGCTCTTAAATGCCTGACACAGAAAGGAAGGAATAAGCTAAGGTTGCATGTTTTCTTTGGACATTGCATAGTACATTATATTATCACCTATATCACAGACATAAAGTGCTGATCTTGTCAAGAAATAATGCAGCAACTAGGCCCATCCCCAGAGGGGTTCTGATTCAATAGATGTGGGGTGGAGCCAGATAATTTGCATTTCAAGCAAGTTCCTGGGTAATGCTGATACTGTGGGTCTAGGAACACAGTGGTTTGGATCAGTGCCTGCTTCTCAAACTTAAAAGTCCATATGAATCATCTAGGATCTTGTAAAAGTGCAGATTAAGTTACGTGGGATGGGGCCTGAGATTTAAAATTTCAAATAAATTCCCAGGTGACGTGAATGCTGTTAGTGGACCACACTTTGATTAGCAAGGGTTTAGAGTAGAATTCAGTAGTTCCCACATTTGTTTTGTATCTGACTCACTTGATATTATGGGCTGAATGTTTCCCCCCAAATATGAATGTTGAAATCCTGATCCCCAAAATGATGGTATTAAGAGGTGGGTCTTCTAGAGGTCATGAAGGTAGAGCTCTCATGATTGAGATTAGCGACCTTAGGAAAGAGACTTCAGAAAGCTCCCTTGCTCCTTCCACCATGTGAGAACACAGCAAGAAGGCAATGGCCTATGAACCAGGAAGTGGTTCTCTCCAGACACTGAATCTGTTGGTGCCTTGATCTTGGATTTCTCCAGTCTCAGAACTGTGAGAAATAAATTGTTTAAGCCAAAGAAAGAAAGAAAGAAAGAAAGAAAGAAGCAAGCATATTGTGTTATCTAGTTTTTAGCAAAGCATTTCATTAAATTCTGTAGACTGTTCTTCAGTAATCAGGTGTTTAAAATAACAAGTCTTTGTAAAAAATGTCAGACATTTTTCACCTCTTATTCTTTCTCTGTTGCTCCAAATATTGGTCTAAAATACAGAGTAATATATTTTTGAAAGGGTTGATGAGGTTTAGGGTAAATCTCTTGCTAAATCCTGCTTTTTGTATTTCTTTATGAAAATGATGCTATTTTCATAAGAAATCATCTTTATTTTCATTTTGGTTTAAGCTGCTGTAGGACTTCCCTGTTCATGGTTTATTTTGTTTAGGTTTTATTCCATTTCTTAGTAGTTTTCTATAGCATTTATTATCTGTTACACATATGATATTTACAATGTACCTGAATCAATAAAGACTGATTGTCCCAATTTTGTTGAAAACTTACTTTATACATGTAGGCCTATTCTCAACAACTAGACTAAACTCCTTTTGAGACCAGGGATACAGCTTACATTTGTTTATATTCTAGGCAGTGCTTAATACAATGCTTGCCCAAAGCAAATGTTCAATAAGTATTTATTGATTTATTTATTTACCTCACCTTATAAATGGTATTTTAAGTCAGAAATGCTGTTTCAAACATTATGCAGTATTTCTTTTTAAAAAGAAGCATTTAAGATTGACTTTTTATATGAGTCCATATAATGTAATCATACATGGGGGCCATGTAATGTTTAAGAGGACAGTCTCTCTGTCCAGCTACTTGGGTTTGAATCCTAGCTTTCCTATTTGCTGCCTCAAATACTTTGCTGAACAAATGATTTACCTCTCATTTCCTCAGTTTCCTCGTCTATAAAGTGCAGATAGTAATACTACTGACTCTTGGAACTGTGAGGATTAAATGAGTTAAAATATATGTAATGTACTCAGAAAAGGGCTTGACCTAGAAATAAGTGCTATATAAGCTGTATCTGTATTTATATGTGAAAAGAGTTCTGCAATTTCATACGATTATAGAACACTGAAAGTGAAAGGAACTTTTCAAACCAGAGTGTGAAGAAAATGAGAACATGGTCAGAAGACCTGGCTTTGAACTCTAGTTGTGACATTTCTGAATTGACTTCATTTGTGAAACAAACATGGTAGTAACTTCATTACTGACCTTAGGGTGATTTGGGGACTAGGTAGAAAAATATGTTTAAGATCTCACTGTAAGTGGTAAAGCACAGTTCGCATGTTAGTTTCATTACTACTAACAAATGAAGAAACTGTAGTTCACTCTATGGCCTCGGGAAAGTTATTTCAGTGCCTGTTTTCACATCTGTGAAGTATGGATAATAATAGAACCCAGCTCACATGATGATTATAAGGATAAAATGAGTTAATACATGTAAAAGGTAGAGTGAAGTACCTCTAAATAATATGTGGTAATAAGCATTAGTTACTTATTATTTTTATACTCATCCAATAAATATTTGTGATTCAGTAATAATCTATTCTTGTTTATAATGATATCTGGGAGTATTGTTAAAAATACTGACCCCTCAAAAGGACAGTTTCTTTAATAAATGGTGTTAAGAAAATGGACAGCAACATGCAAAAGAATGAAAGTGAAAAAAAAAAAGTGAAAGTGGACAACTGTCTTATACCATACACATATATTAACTCAAAATGAATTAAAGACTTGAATGTAAGACCTGAAACCCTAAAAATCCTAGAAGAAAACATAGGTGGTGAGCTCCTTGACATCAGTCTTAGTGATGTTTTTTTCAGATCTGACTCCCAAAGCAAGGGAGACAAAAGCAAAAATAAACAAATGGGACTACGTCAAACTAAAAAGCTTCTGCACAGTGAAGGAAGGAAACCATCAACAAAATGAGAAAGCAACCTACTGAATGGGAGAAGACATGTGCAAATCATATATCTGATAAAGGGTTAATATCCAAAGTATATAAAGAACTCATGCATATCATTAACACCAAAAATCCCCAAACAATCTGTTTAAAAAGTGGGCAGAGGATCTGAATAGACATTTTCCCAAAAAAGACATACAGATGGCCAACAGGCATGTGACAAGCTGCACAGCATTACTAATTATCAGGAAAATGCAAATTGAAACCACAGTGAGATACCACCTCATACCTGTCAGGATAACTATTATAAAAAAGACAAGAAATAACCAATGTTGGTAAGGATGTGGAGCAAAGGGAGCCCTCATATACTGTTGGTGAGAATATAAATTGGTGCAGCCCCTATGGAAAACAGTATGGACGTTCCTCAAAACATTTAGAAATAGAACTACCATATGATCCAGCAATTCCACTCCTGGATATTTTTCGGAAGAAAACAAAAACACTAATTCAAAAAGGTATATGCGGGCTTCCCTGGTGGCGCAGTGGTTGAGAGTCTGCCTGCCGATGCAGGGGACACGGGTTCGTGCCCCATTCTGGGAGGATCCCACATACCGTGGAGCGGCTGGGCCCGTGAGCCATGGCAGCTAGGCCTGTGCGTCTGGAGCCTGTGCTCCACAACGGGAGAGGCCACAACAGTGAGAGGCCCGTGTACCCCAAAAAAAAAAAAAAAAAAAAATGGTATATGCACCCCTATGTTTATTGTAGTATTATTTACAACAGCCAAGCTACGGAAGAAACCTAAGTGTTCATTGACAGATGAATGGTTAAAAAAGATATATTATATATGCAATGGCATACTACTCAGCCATAAAAAAGAATGAAATCTTGCCATTTGTGACAAATGGATGGACCTTGAGGATATTATGCTAAGTGAAATAAGTCAGACAAAGACAGATACTGCATGATTTGCCTTTCATGTGGAATCTAAAAACAAACAAACAATCAAAACTAAACACAACCCAGACTTATATATACAGAGAAGAGATTGGTGGTTGCCAGAGGAGAGGGGGGTTAGTGGGGGGGGGGCAGGTAGGGTGAAATGGGTGACAAGTACAAACTTCCAGTTATAAAATAAATGTCATGGGGTTGTAAGGTACAACATGGAGAATAAAGTCAATAATATTGTATTAACTTTGTATGGTGACAAATAGTAACTAGACTTCTTATGGTGATCATTTACCAATGTATACAAATGTTGAATCACTATGTTGCACACCTGAAACTAATATAATATTGTATGTCAATTTATATCTCAATAAAAAATACTTATTGTAGGAAAAAAAATACTGACCTCTCCTGCTAAAGGTTTTGATTGGCAGTTTTAGGATAGGTCTTGAGAGGTTAGATAAGGAACATATCTTTCAGAAAATTCTCAGCTCAGTTTTCCTATGTTGACATACATAATGCTTTAAATTCCTTATAATGGCACAGAAATCTACTATAGGTTATGTTAGTTTTGTCTTATATGTGCTTTTCTAGTGATTTTATGTAAATGAAAACAACAAAGGACATTCACTATACAGAGAAAGACATATAAATATAAGTTTAGCATATATCATACTTGGGTTTTGTTTTGTTTTTCTACTAAGGGAGTATCTTTTAGTTTTGCACAATGTAATTTGCTTATACAGGAAAGAACTGTGTAGCATATAAACAGTTAAGGCAATTGTTTTTCAGTTCAAGGTGGTTTCCTGTTTTATGGTCAATGTATCTTTATAAGGACTAGTCTTGCTTGAGCAGTCTAAACTCTAAACAATAATTTTCTAGGTGCTAGGAGCTACCAGTTATGAGAGATTTCTTTATGAGTGGCATGGGAGTTTACTTTATATCTTTAATAAGAACAATGAGGCTAATTCTTCTTTTTGAAAAGGTCTAATTTAAGGCTGTTCTTTTACTTGCCCTCGCAACATCAAATCATTCTTATTCTTAACACTTAAAGAATTTGGCAGAATTCATGATTAGCTTTCAAATCATAGAAACCTGAATGTAGAAGTTATGTCTGCTTTAAACATCACCTTGGTAGAATTATTTGCAGGTGGTTTAGCAGTCCAATGTTCTTTGAGTCATCTTTGTATTCTTGGCATAATGTGAGTCTCTGGTACCTATTAAATCCCCCATAAATATTTGATGAATAATAATGGCTTATATTGTGCCAGACATTATGCTATTTTATTTGTATTAGCTCTTTTAATCTTCACCTGATGAGGTGTTATTACCCTTATTTTACAAAAGAGGAAACTGAGGTACAACTAGCTTGAGTAACTTTCTCAACTTCTAAGAGCTAGTGAGTGACAGAGATGCTGGGTCTTTTTTATTCTAGAGACTAACTCTAAAAATACCTTCATTAACTTATAAGTGAGAGATGGATGAGTAAATGTTACCAAGTCAAGTTTTGATTTCTTGGTGATATTATTCCAGGTTAACCCTACTTGGCTCCGCTGAATCTGTTAATTGAATGTATCTGCTCTAATTATTGATTCTATTTGCTTTGTATTGATATATCATCTCTCTTCTACTAAATGATAAATGATTCTAGTGCAGGGATAATGACTTTATTTATTTTATCCCCTTACTGTGCCTAATGTAGTGGACTCACCATAGGTATTTGCTAAAAATTAGACTACACAGGCAACTGACTAGAATATACAAAAATTAAGAAGCAGATAAACAGCAGGTAACAGGCCTCAGTGCTCTCTATTTAAAAGGTTATAGGGATAATTAATCATTCTTTAATTTCTTTGGTAAAACCTGATACAGCTTAAAAATTTCTTTTCAGCTTTTCCAGGTATCATTGACAAATAAAATTGTATATATTTATAGCATACAGTGTGATCATTTGGTGTATGTATGCTCTGTGAAATGATTACCACAATCAGGTTAATTAACACATCCATCACCTCACGTAGTTACCTTTTTTGCATGTGTGGTGAGAATGCTTAAGATGTACTGTATTAGCAGATTTCAAGTATACAATATATTATTAACTATAGTCACCATGCTGTACCTTAGATCCCCAGAACTTATACATCTTGTAACTGAAGGCTTGTACCCTTTGACAAGCATTTTCTCATATCCCTCATGCCCTAGCCCCTGGTAACTATTATTCTATGTTTCTATAAGTTTGACCTTTTTTTTTAAGTTTCTACATATAAGTGAGATCATCCAGTATTTGTCTTTCCCTGTCTGGCTGATTTCACTTAGCATAATGTTCTCTCATTTACTCATGTTTTTTCAAATGGTAGAATTTCCTTCTTTCCCAATGGATGAGTAATATTCATATATATACTCAATACATGCAGTGTATTGAGTATATATGTGTGTATGTGTTGTGTGTATGTATATATATGTATAAATGGACATATATGTATATATATCACATATATATCCATTTATCAGATGATGGACACTTATGTTGGTTCAATATCTTGGCTAGTGTGAAAAATGCTTCAATGAACATGGAATTGCAGGTATCTTCTTGAGATACTGATTTGTTTCCTTGGATATATACCCAGAAGTGGAATTGCTGGATCATATGGTAGATCTATTTTTAATTTTTCAAGGAACTTCTGTACTGTCTTCTATAATGACTGTACCAATTTACCTTCCACCAACAATGCACAAGGGTTCCCTTTCTCCATACCCTCAACACCACTTCTTGTCTCCTGTCTTTTCTGGTAGAACCTATCCTACCAGGTGTAAGGTGACATTTTATTATGGTTTTGATTTGTATTTTCCTGATGATTAGTGATGTCCAGCACATTTTCATATACCTCTTGCCCATTTGTATGTCTTTTTTGGAAAAATGTCTGCTGAATTCTTTTGCCCATTTTTAATTGGGTTATTTATTTATTTTTTTTAATTATTGAGTTGTATGAGTTCTTTACACATTGATTCAATATACTGAGGCTCAGTGCTGGGGTGAGGGTTCAATGGAAAAGTGCACTGTAAATGGTAAAGATCTAAATATAGCCTGATTGTCATTAGGGTGTAACACAGACCAGCTGCTTGAGGACTCTTTCTATATGCTTCACTGCTGTCCTGCAATGGCTCCAACCCTGTTTATGGGGTTAAAGCATGAACTTTGGGGTAGTTACTATTATTTCCTTTACCTGAAAAACTGCTTACATGTAAGACCAGTTGTACCTCAGCCTTAACTTCTGTGAAGTTGCCATGACTTGTCCTCTGTAAATGGCAGAGTTTATTATTCCCTCTTGTGGGCCACCACTATGCACCCCATCTCACAGACCCACCCTTGTACTCCACACTCCTGTGAAAATACGTTTCATGTAATTCCTTAAATCTTAGATGTTCTCTCTTGTTGCTGGGCCTTTATATGTGCTACTTCTCTGACTATAACATTATTCTCTGCCTCTTAACGATTGTCTCATTATTCTTTAGTCTCTTGGGCAACCTGCCTTAACCCTATCATACACCTAATCACAATTACTTGTTTAAGTTTCTGATTTTCTCTGATAGACTGTAAGCTCCATAAAGGCAAGGGCCCATTTTTCTTGTTCACTGCTATAACTTCAGTGCCTGTCAAAATGGCACGTTATGGTCACTTAAATATTTATTTGAGGAATTAGTGTATTTGACTTAGTATGGAATCTTTTGGAAAAATTATCTGATCTGATATGAGTTTTATGTTTACGGGCTATAAGAAAGTAATAAATCATATACACTTATGCATGTATGGGCATATGTGCATTTTCATACACATATACAAACACATATTGTATGTGTGTACACATAACCCTTATCAGTTGCAAAAAGGATGGATCTACTTGCCTAATGCTACATGCTCTCAGTTTGAAATTGTTCTATAATCCAAGAAAGAGAGAATAGGTAGTGTGAGGCTAGGGAGACATTCCTGAAACGTGCTCCATAGAACATATAGGAAATGCCCAGAGAATAGGATTATTTTGGCATAGACTGCTGTTACATGCTAGAGACAGTTTTCTCCCAAATGAACCAAAGAGTCAGATAAGATATAGAAAAATTTGATATATTTCACATTCAATTTCACTTTTATATCAAGATAGCCCTAAAAACAGAATAAAGCTGCTGTCCCTTTCTTGAAGAATACGTGAGAAGACATTGAGTGTTAAGCATGTTAAGTGTTAGTTTGCTAATGGCCACCTTCAGTTATCAAAAAATGGCTTGGGAATGACTTCACCAAAACTCAACCAGACAGCAGCACAGACTAGGGAGAGATGAACTTGCAGACTCACCAAGCACAGGGTTTCTTTGCAGCATATGCTCTATTGAAATATTGTAGAATTGTGTTTTTTTGAAGATTGAAAAATTTTATAGAAATTGTATTAAGAAGAAAAGTTTCTGACTGAGAAAAGATATTTGAGTATGTTGACACCATGTCTCTGAGTGTTTATGTAAACAGTAATGTCAGGCATTTTCCTCCCACGAGTCCACCAAATCACAAACTCAAGATTATTGCATTTGCTTACTTACTACCTGACATAGATGCCGTAGAGAACTGATATAGGTCATAGCACAATCCTCTCAGCAGCATGCTTAGTACAAGATTTTGGGTGAAAATTTAAGATATGAAATAAATATATGGCATATTTTATGTACTTATATATTGAAAAATTGAATCTGAAGTTTGCATATAAGTAGCAAAGGTTTCACAAAATTCGTGTTCTCATTATCTACCGAATTAACCAATCAGAGTTGGAAGGAAAAGCTCTGAGGGAGAAAAGAACAATAATTTCACACCCAGTGATCTGTGTCCTTAATGTCACAGTTTCCTGTGTTCCTGGGTCATTATCCACTTTTGGTGGGTGCCTTCATTATTTTTTCTTTAACCATTTGTTTTCTCCCCCATTAAAATGGATCTTCCATTATGATCTCCATTCTATTTCTTTCCTCTTCTGTGATGCAACATTTTGGCTCCTTTTCAAAGGTTTTGTTTTGTTTTAATTTATAGAAAGAAATTCACTTTCAGATGCTGGAGGCAGGAAGGCAAATGAGGAATTAGAGTGCTCACTAATGTTTGTATTCTGTTTTTCTTCCTGGATCCCCTACTTTCCTATCCCCCTTGCACCTAAGTGTTAGTTCTGGCCAATGGAATACAAACAGAGTGATGAATGCCATCTCTAGGCTGGTCCTTAAAATTTGTGAAGTCCCTCCACTATTACTTTCATTATCCTGGTCTGGTGGCTAGTCCTAAAGCAGTACTGTCCAATACAAATATAAAGTGAATACATATGTAATTTAAAAATTTCCAAGAACCACATTAAAATGGAATGGGTAAAATTGATTCACTGATATATTTATTTAACACAATATATCAAATATATTATCATTTCAAAATGTAATCAAATAAAAATTATTAGATAGCTTTTTTCTTTTTTTATGCTGTACCTTTATTTTTTTCTTATTTTTATTATTTATCTATTTGGCCACACCACGCAGTTTGTGGGGTCTTAGTTCCCCTACAAGGGATTGAACCCTGGCTCTTGGCAATGAAAGCAGAGTCCTAACCACTGGACTGCTATTGAATTCCCCTATACTGTACCTGAAAATCCAGTGTTTATTTTATAATTATAGCTCATCTCAATCCAGACTAAATCCCCATTTCAAGTGCACAATGGCTACAAATGGATAGTGGCTACTCTTTTATTAGGACATTTCTGGGGGTGACATGGAGAGAATGACATAGCCATTAGATGGGAAAAAACCATGGGTTACTGAATGACTGTGGAGAAGTGTCATATACCGCTGATCTACGTCGTAATGTGAGAAAAAAACCTTTGTTAACACATTGAGATTTCTGGATTTGTTTGTTGTCAGCTAGTGTACTGTGTAAGATTAGATTGCTGTGCAGCAAACATTCACTACCTTGCCCCTTGTCTTCTCTTGAAACTCCCTGAGAGGAATATACTCTCTTGCCTAATTGATGTTGCAGTTGGCCATGTGATTTCCTTTGGTCAGTGGAATGTTGACAGAAAAAAACTTTGCTGGCTCTAAGTCTAGGCCTTAAAACTTTTGTGTGATTCTAATGAACATTTTTTGAGATTTTTTTTCTCTCCCATTAAAAAAAAAATTTGTGAACCAGAGGAGCCACTGGCCCCAGAAGAATGAGGAACACATCGAGCAGTCATGAACTGAACCTGTGATTGGCAGTTAAGCTGAGTCTACTCTAGAACCATTGAACATCAACCAGTCTGCTTGTTGTTGTATGCAGCTGTGTTTTGGGGTAGCTTGTTGCATGGCATTATTGTGACAGTAGCTGACTGACTGAACTACCCTAATAGAATTTCATTTCCCATGGAAGAATCTCCAGCCCTTCACCAGTCCATAGTCTTTCCTTCCTGTGGTACTTTTCCTATGCTGCATCTCCTCTGCTGTCCTTTCTTCCCTTTAACAAGCCCCTAACCCATATCCTTCTGTGTTAGCATTCAGTGTTGGTCTGATTTTGTTTTATAATTATCTACACCTATAACTCAGAGATTAGCAACTTAAGACCTTATAACTTAAGATCTGAATATACAGTCAGCCAACAACTTTAAAAAAAACCTCTTGATATGTTCCAGGCACTGTTATAGTCTACAAGAACAAAACAGTGAACAAGAACTGTTCTCATGATACTTACATTTTTTTGGGAGGGGGTCATAGACAATATACAAATAAAATACATGGAGATATAATATTCATATAAAGAAAAATGAAGAGGAATTAGAGGTTGGAGATGGGGGGCAGTTATTGCTATAGAAATAATTTCATAAGTCCCTTATTCTATACCCTGAAGAAATATAAACCCTTTCTAAGATCTTTGCCCATTACTAGGGGCTTATGTTCTTATTCTTCTCTGTGCCTTCCACCTGCTTTCACTGCATTAGTTGAATTTAAGGATTAATTTTGTCATTTTGTTTGTATCTGTTCTACCTCTCATTAACTGAGTTAATTAAATTATTATCACACAAACCATTCACACAAAGGGGTGTGTGTGTGTGTGTGTGTGTGTGTGTGTGTGTGTGAGTGAAAGACCTTATTCAAGGTGTTGAAAATATGAAAGTATTTTAATCATGGTAACACAATTTAAAATTCAATATTAGCTATTCCTGATCCTAAAAGTAACAAAGCTATACCCTAGTCTGTCATGTTTTGTTTTGTTTATATTTTTCTGTACTCTTTTGTTCTAATCTCTGAATTTTTTGTTTCATTTTATTTTATTCAGAAGAGAAATTTAGCTAGCACTCTCATTTCCCTGGTTACAACAACACAGGCCCCCAGAGTCTCAATTTTCTACTAAATAGCTTACAAAGTTATTTTACTACATTTGAAAGCACTGAGGTTTAGAGGCATTGCATTATATGCTCAAGATCACACAGCTAGAACATGGGGGGACTGAGATTTTGTTCTAGTCTGTCTGAATTTAAAACTCATGTTTGCAAAGTGAAAACAAATTTCATAGTCACATTTAGGTGAGCAAACACCTAACTTATTTATTTTTTTGATAAACTTATTTGCTGCCTATCATCTGCCTATAGAAAGTAACTTAATCTAGTCCCCTTCAGGTAAGGTCAGTTATACCATGATATGAACTCAGTGAAATAAGAATTTATGCACAGACATACCAGTAAAGTCTAATTCCAGGGGGTTATGCATTGTTGGACATGAGGGGGAGACATGTCTTATCTGTGGCTATCCTCTGTCCATTGCTGGCATCCATTGAGTTATAAGTTATTTAGCCCAGTCATGAGGCAATGGCCCCTTTCTTTGACATATCTACTGTTTATGTCCTTTGTCTTTCCATGGTCATTGATAGAGTGTGCCACACTGTACACTATGACCTGGCTGTTTACCATATTCCTGAGCCTATCCCAGTCAGTCCACTCTCTCTCAGTCACTTTCATGTCCTCTGAAAAGAAAGTAAATATATGCTTCTTCCCAAAATAGTATATGGGGTACTTCAAGACTCCATTCAGGCCCATCTAATTATACATCTTCCTCAGGCATTGCCTGGTAGGTATGGCGCCCCCAAACCTGTCCACATGTTTAACCCCCAGAACCTGTAATTTACCTTACATGACACAAAAAGTACTTTGCACATGTGATGAAGTTAAGGGATCTGGAGATGGAAGTTTATATTGAATTATCCAGTTAGGCCAAATGTAATCACAGAGGTCCTTAAAAGTGGAAAACCTTTCCCAACTGAGGTCAGAGTGAGATGTGACTATGAAAGGACAGTCGTAGAGATGAAACAATGCTTGCTTTGAAGATGGAGGGAAGGAGACATAAGCCAAAGAATGAAGCTGGTCTATAGACTCTGGAAAAGTTTCTCCCCCAGAACCTCCAGAAAGGGATATAGCCTTGCTAAGACCTTTATTTTATCCCAGTGAGAACCGTGTTGTATTTCTAACCTACAGAGCTGCAAGACAATAAATGTATGTTGTTTTAAGCCACTAAATCTGTGGTAATTTGCTTCAATAGTGAAAGAAAACTAATATACTTGGTAATATACTGGACCAAGACTTTTATGTGAGGCATGCCAACTCTCAGAGTTCCAAGATTCTCCTGAACTTTTCTGAGGATTCTAAGATCCCTCACTCTGGGAATCATCCAGAAGAGGGGCAGGATCCCAGCACTTTCCCCTACTCACAACACTGGACAAATTTCCCTGTATTCTTCACTAATGAAAAACCATCTCCCTGCTTCCCCCAGATAATTGAACTTTTCAGTGGTTCTTACAAGACCCTGCAGTTTTTCCAACACTGTCATTTATGGTACAAAATTTATGTCCTGTGTTCTTCATGCTTTTAGCATTTTTTAAATTCAAATACTGCCTTCTATAAAGAAGTCTATTTACAATCCAAAGCCTTGGCATTCAGGACTATTAATTCTATACAGAGTTTCAAGAACATATTTTATAAGTTGAAAAGTTAAACAATAATTCTTTATTTTGCTCTGCAGTTTCGGAAAGCAACCCAACTTACTGCCTATGGAGAAAATGCAAATGTTGCCTGAATAAAGGCAAGGATGGGTTGTCTTACAGTATTCATAGAATTCCTTGTTTATCCTTTTAATTTCCATTAGATCAGTAGTAATGACTCCTCTTTAATTTCTGATATTGGTAACTTGTATTCTCTCTGTCTCTGTCTGTCTCTGTCTTGCTCTTGTTAGTCTGGCTAGGGGTTATCAGTTTTTTGATATATTAAAAAATCACCTTTGCAGTTCCTTGATTTTCTTTATTATTTTCCTATTTTAAATTTCATGGATTTCTATTCTAATTTTTATTATATCTTTTCTTCAGCTTGCTTTAGGCTTAAATTGCTATTCTTCCTTTAATTTCCTAATGTTCAAGCATAGGTTATTGATTTTAGACCTTTATTATTTTCTAAAATATGTATTTAATGCTATACATTTCCAAGTATTGCTTTCACTGCCTCCCACAAAACGTGATAATTTTTTTTTTTTTTGCGGTACGCGGGCCTCTCACTGCTGTGGCCTCTCTCGCTGCGGAGCACAGGCTCCGGATGTGCAGGCTCAGTGGCCATGGCTCATGGGCCCAGCCGCTCTACGGCATGTGGGATCCTCCCGGACCGGGACACGAACCCGTGTCTCCTGCATCGGCAGGCGGACTCTCAACCACTGCGCCACCAGGGAAGCCCCGTGATAGATTTCGTTTTCATGTTCATTTCGTTCAAAGTATTTAAAAATTTCCCTTAAGATTTCTTTCTTGACTCATGTGTCATTTAGAAGTTTGTTCTTTAATTTTCAAATATTTAGAGGTTGTCCCAGTATCTTTCTGTTACTGAGTTCAATTCTATTGTGGTCTGCAAACATACTTTCCATGATTTCTATTCTTTAAAGCTGTGTCTTAGGGCCCAGAATATGGTCTATCTTGGTGAATGTTCCATGTGAGCTGAAAAAGAATGTGTATTCTGATGTTGTTGGATGGAGTATTTTATAAATGTGATTTAGATCAATTTGATTGATAGTGCTGTTCAGGTTAAATGTATCCTTACTGATTTTATGTTGGATTGATCTATCAATTACTTAAATCTATGTAGTCTTCAACTGCAAGAGTGCATTTGTCTATTTCTTCTTGCAGTTCTGTCAGCTTTTGTTCCTATATTTCAACACTCTTTTTGGTTGAATACACATTTAGAATTGGTATGTCTTGTAGAATTGATCCCTTTAATAGTATATAATGTCCTTTTTGTCCATGATAACTTTCCTTCTTCCGAAATCAGCTTTGTCTAAAATTGATATAGCTCTTCCAATTTTCTTTTGATTAGAGTTACCATGGTATATCTTTCTCTATCCCTTTATTTTATAGACTTATCTGTGTCTTTACATCTAAAGTGAGTTGCTTACAGACAACATATAGTCTGGTGTTGTTTTTTTAATCCACTCTGACAATCTCTGACTTTTAATTGGTGTATATAGACCATTCACATTTAAAGTAATTTTTGAAATATTTGGATTAGTATCAACCATATTTATAACTGTATATATTCATTGCCAGAGCCTTCTTTTTCTACCTCTCATTTTAATTGAGCATTTTATATTATTCCATTTTTATATCCTCTCTTAGTGTGTCAGTTATACTTCTTAAAACTTTTTTAATGGCTGCTCTAGAGTTTACAATATGTATTTTATAAATAATCTAAGCCCTCCTTCAAATAACCCTATTCTGCTTTATGAATAGTAAGGTACCTTAGAGTACTCCTGATTCCACTCTTCTGTACCTTGTGATATTGCTGTCATTCATTTAACATCCATATTCTATAATCACTCAATACATTATTATTATTGTTTTTATTTTAAATAAACAGTTATTGCTTGGATCAACTAAGAATAAGAAAAACAAAAGATTTCGTTTATTCATTTATCCCGCTCTGATTCTCTTCCTTTCTTTATATAGATCTGAGTTTCTAACATAACATTTTCTTCTCCCTGAAGAACTTCTTTTAATATTTCTTTCAGTTGCTGGCATTCAATTTTTATTTGTCTGATAAAGTATTTTTTGTTAACCTTTGAAGGATAATTTTGCTGTATATAGTATTCTGGGTTGGTGGGGTCTTTTCCCCGAGTATTTAAATATTTCTCTCCACTCTCTTCTTGGTTCTGTGGTTTCTGATGAAAAGTCCACTAAAATTTTGATCTTCTACAGATAAAGTGCTTTTCCCTCTCTGGCTTCTTTCGATATTTTTTTCCCTTTGTCTTTGGTGTTCTGCAGTTTGAATATGATAGAGTTTTTTTTTTTTTTTTTCTCTTCTATTTTTTCTGTTTAATGTTTTCTGAGCTTCCTGGATCTGTGGTTTACCATTAAGTTTGGAAAGTTCTTTGAGTAGAGTATTTTCCACTACTTTTAGAGTAAAACATAAGAAGAACACTCTCTGACATAAATTGCAGGATGATCTTTTATGATCCACTTCCTAGAGAAATGAAAATAAAAACAAAAATAAATGAGTGGGACCTAATTAAGCTTAAAAGCTTCTGCACAGCAAATGAACCCATAAACAAAATGAAAAGACAGCCCACAGAATGGGAGAAAATATTCTCAAATGAAGAGACTGACAGGGGATTAATCTTCAAAATATACAAACAGCTCATGCAGCTCTATGTCAAAAAAACAAATAACCCAATCAAAAAATGGGCAGAAGATCTAAATAGACATTTCTCCAAAGAAGACAAACAGATAGCCAAAAAGCACATAAAAAGATGCTCAACATCACTAATTATCAGACATGCAAATCAAAACTACAATGAGGTATCATCTCACACAGGTCAGAATGGCCATCATCAAAAAGTCTACAAACAAATGCTGGAGAGGGTATGGAGAAAAGGGAGCCCTCCTAGTCTGTTGGTGGGAATGTGAATTGGTACAACCATTATGGAGAACAGTATGGAGGTTCCTTAAAAAACTAAAAATAGATTTACCATATGATCCAGCAATCCCACTCCTGGGCAAATATCTAGAGAAAGCTCTAATTCGAAAAGATACATGTGCCCCAATGTTCATAGCAGCGTTATTTACGATAGCCAAGATACGGAAGCAACCTAAATGTCTGTCGACAGATGAATGGATAAAGAATATATGGTGTATATATATATATATATATATATACAATGGAATATTACTTAGCCATAAAAAGAATAAAATAATGCCATTTGCAGCAACATGGATGGGCATAGAGATTATCATACTAAGTGAAGTAAGTCAGACAGAAAAAGGCAAATACTGTATGAAATCACTTATATGTTGAATCTAAAAAAATGATACAAATTAACTTATTTACAAAACAGAAATAGAGTCACAGATGTAGAAAACAAACTTATGGTTATCAGGGGGGAAAGGGAGGGGAGGAATAAATTAGGAGATTGGGATTGACATATACACACTACTATATATAAAATAGGTAACTAATAAGGACCTACTGTATAGCACAGGGAACTGTACTCAGTACTCTGTAATGACCTATATTGGAAAAGAATCTAAAAATGAGTGGATATATGTATATGTATAACTGATTCACTTTGCTGTAGAACAGAAACTAACACAACATCATAAATCAACTATACTCCAATAAAAATTAAAAAGAAAAAGAAAGTTACAGGACAGAGACATGGGTCCATTAAAAGACTGATAATTAAAAGATTATAAAACACTCCCCTCTCCCATGCATTACCACCACACCAACAGGGCTCCTATATAGATTACAGCTGAAAAAGCTGGAAGGCACAGATTTTCTCTGAGGAGGCATTTAGGGAAGGTCAAAGTCAAGAGGGGAGCCAAAACAAAACACTAGAGGAAATTGAAGTCCCTGGTACCTATAGCTTCAGAAAACGTTAAACAAAGCCCAACTCCTAGCCGAATAAACATAAATCTTCAAACAAGAGGCCTATTGACCTTAGTTCCTGTGGTAAGTAAAATAATGCACCCCCCTCCTCAAAAGATGTCCAAGTCTTAATTCAGAACCTGTGACAAGGAAAAGGGGAAATAAGGTTGCAAGTGGAATTAACATTGTCAGTAGCTGATCTTGAGATGGAGACATTATCCTGGATTTCCCAGGTAAGCCCAATGTAATTATAAGGCTAAGTGAAAGAGGAGAGCAGAGTGAGAGAACCAGAGAGATGGCAGTTTGTAAGGATTCAGCCAAATGTTGCTGGCTTTGATGATGGAGTACATAATGGGGCCACTAGCCAAGGAATGCAGGTGGCCACTGGAAACTAGAAAATACTTCTGACTTTCCCCTAAAACCTCCAGAAAGGAACACTAACACCTTGATTTTAGCCCAGGAAGACATATTTTGGACTTCTGACCTCCAGAATCGTAAGACAAATTTGTATCATGTTAAGTCACTAAGTTTGTGATACTTTGTTACAGCAGCAATAGAAAATTAATGTAATTCCTCTTACCCAATGCAATATGTCCTGCTTTCAACAAAAAATTAAAAGGCACAGCAAAGGGAAAAAAGAAATTCACAGCCTGAAGAGACAAAGCAACCATTAGATTCAGATATATTGGAATTATCAGGCAGATAATTTTAAATAGCTATGTTTACTATGTTAAGGGCTCTAAGGAAAAGTAGACAACATCCAAACACAGATGAGTAATTCAATTAGATGTTAGTTCTAAGAAAGGGTCAAAAGGAAATGCTAGAAATCCAAAACACCGTAACAGAAATGAAGAATTTCTTTGGTGTGATTGCCAGTAAACTTAATATAGCTGATGAAGGAATCAGCGAGTTTGCAAGTAGGTCAACAGAAACTTTCCAAACAGAAATGCAAAGAGAAATAAGAATGAAAAAGAATAGTTTATAAAATAAACGTGAGACAATTTCAAAAGGTGTAACATACATGTAATTGGAGTAACAGAAGAGAAAGAAACTGAGTAGAAGAAATATTTGAGGTAGTATTTTCTACCTCAAACTCTTTAATCCATTTTGAGTTTATTTTTGTGTATGGTTCTGGACTTTTGTTTGTTGGAAATTTTAAAATCATTATTTCAATTTCAGTATTTGTGAATGGTCTCTTCATATTTTCTATTTCTTCCTGGTTCAGTCTTGGAAGGTTGTACCTTTCTAAGAATTTGTCCATTTCTTCTATGTTGTCCATCTTATTGGCATATAGTTGTTTGTAGTAGTCTCTTATGATCCTTTGTATTTCTGTGGTGTCAGTTGTAACTTCTCCTTTTTCATTTCTAATGTTATTGATTTGAGCCCTTTCCCTTTTTATCTTGCTGAGTTGGCCTGTGACTTCATAAGGGTTTCTTCTTGTATAGATTCCTCATCACCTTATCTGAGATAGGAAGGCTAGAGGGCACTGGAGGGTAATTTTATTTTCCCCCTGGAGGATAGGCTTTTGTTATGGAGAGGACTGTGGGCTTGTTTCACAGTGATTACCCTTTTTCTTCTCCTGCTAGACACCTGAGGGGATCTTTCTTGGATCTTCACCTTGAGAATCTGGTGGGTTTCCTGGAGGTAAAGTCCATAAAATTTTGGATGCCCACCTGAGACCATAGCTCCTGGAAATTTCTCCTGCTTGCATTTCTCCATACTCATCCTCCAGAAATTTGTCAAAATTACCATTTCAGTGTTCCTACCAGTATATTGCTGCAGTGGCTTCTGCTTCAGGTAAGGAAATCTTGGCTGTGAGTCTCTGGATTTTCTTGTTTCTCCAGATTCAGGGGGGTAGTTTGCTCTATAAATTCACTTCTCTGATGGGTCCAAGGAAAGTCGTTGAGTTGGCTTGTCTAGATATTTCTTGTTGTAAGGATGACAGCAACAACTTTCAAGCTCTTTACATGTCAGAGCTGAAACTGGAAGTCTCCTGTACCTTTTTTATTTTATTTTATTTTTTTGCGGTACGCGGGCTTCTCACTGTTGTGGCCTCTCCTGTTGCGGAGAGCAGGCTCAGGGCCATGGCTCACGGGCCTATCGGCTCCGCAACATGTGGGATCTTCCCGGACTGGGGCATGAACCCATGTCCCCTGCATTGGCAGGCGGACTCTCAACCACTGCGCCACCAGGGAAGCCCCTCCTATACCTTTTAAACTCTATTCACCTTTACCTTTATTTTCACTTAGGTTTCTCCTCACAGGAATATTTCCTGAATTTGTCATCATTATAATTCCCCTCCTCAGCAACTGAGACTCCAGTAACACTTTTATTCTCTGCTTGTAGCCTCTGACCTCATCACCCAGCTACTAACTTTCCTTATATCTTCTTCCAATTATGGGTCATATATTTCTTGAAATGCTTCCAATTTCTCTATTCTAAGAGCCTCCTATAGACCTCTGTTCAGGTTTTTTACAAATTGTTCACTTGATTTTCCTATACCTATCTCACTGTTGTTCTCTTCTGATGAAATGTAATCATGATTCATTTTGCCTTCTTTCTCTTTTAAAAAAATTATTTATTTAGTTAGTTATTTGAAGTATAGTTGATTTACAATGTTGTGTTTCAGGTGTACAACAAAGCGATTCAGTTTTATATATATATTTTTTAGATTCTTTTCCATTATAAGTTATTATAAGATATTGGGTATAGTTCCCTGTGCTATACACTGGGTCCTTGCCTTCTCCTTTCTTAACTTCAATTCCCAGGATTATTTAAAACAATGCAAATTTATGCTCCCTAACCTGAACTGAGTCTTTAGAGCTACTTTCAATCCTTTTACTTATCTTTGGTTCACTCCCTCTCCCACTGCATCACTAAGTATTATAAGTATGTACCTCTTTCCTTAACCCCTCTTGTTCTCAATCTTAACAGATAACATATAACTCCTTTTAACAAAAATTGAGACCATCAGTCAAAATCCTCTTCAACTTCTTTTTCTCTGTTATTGACTCAGAAATGGCATAGGAACTAAGTAATTGATGAGGAAGAATAAAATATGGTCCCTGCATTAAAGGAGCTTAAAAAACTTACGTGGCTCAAGTACAAAATGAGTGTTATATGCAGCAAGTCCTAAAGTTTGTACTGATAACAAAAATTTTCAAACTTTAAATGTATTATTTTCTTTTATGCATAAAACCACTTGGAAGGTGAATATAATTATTACCCTCAGTACATAAATGAGTGAACTGAGAGTTGAGATGTAATGTAATTTGATAGAGGTTCTGAGTAAATAAATGGTAGAATCAGGGCTACAATCATGTCTGACTTATAATAGACTCTCCTATAAACCTAAGTATAGTATTTTGCTAATAGTTTGTTGACTCTGTTCTATGCCCCCTCTCTGGGTTATCCCAAACCTCTGGAGGAATGCAAAAGCAGTCAAGCATTCCCAGCAGTGGGCTACAGATATTTCCTTGAACCTTATTCATAACCTCAGTAAAGTATACATTGCTCTTTTCCCAGCCCTGGATTCCTGATTTCTAGAATTTCTTTCCAAGCAGAAAAGTGAAAATGGATGGATGAGACATAGCTGTATAATAATGTAGTTTATTACTAACCCTGCCTCTAACCAGTAGCAAGAGAAACAAAATGTCAGCAGTAGCTGAAAACTTTCTCAAGCAAACAGACTAAAATCATCCTTTTTTTTCTTATATAAGTCATATTCTTTCATTTGTTGGCATTCTTGTCAGGGGCACAAACTCTTTCAAGTACCTTCTCATGGCTGGAGCCTACTTAGCTGTGTGACTTAGCTGTCCTTCCACTTTTTACTTTTATTTCAAGTGCATGTATTTTTTCTTATTTTATTCTTATTATCAAAAAATGAGGTTCCCCTTTCATAGATATCTGAAAGAGGAATATACTCAGTGTAGCTTTGACTGATATCGTTATATCCATCTAATTAGAATCCCATCATGTTCGTGGTTACTGTCACTCCTGTGGTTAAAACTTCCAGAATCAAACAGAATTTTTAAATGCAGAAATTATCCAGTTTGTTGTCATTCCTATTACTGAAATAAATTGCTATCCCCAAACTGCAAGCCTACAAGATTTCTTTGTTTTCCACTTTAAGCAAAACATATTCTGAGTAGAAACTGCCTGAGATAGTGTCTGTGGAATGACTACTATAGGAGATCTAATTTTGGAGGAATGAAGGAAGTAAGGTCTTACGTAAACTCCATGCATTCCCAAAACAACTTTTAAAATAGCAGTTTTTAACCAGAGGAGCACTGTCTGCTCAGAGAAAGTCCTTGAATGTACACTAGCCAACTGGTGTCAAAACTAGATTGCTTTGTACCAATTCTCTCCCATATGAAATTGTTTTGTGCAGTACAAATGGACTCAATAGTTGGTTCGTTGTAATGAGAGGCAAAGCCTGGAGAAACACACTCTTAAATGGGGTGAGGGATAGAAGGACTGATTGTTTTGAAATGGGCAGCACATATTATAAAGAACACCAAACAGCTCATCAGGGCACCCTGGGTGCATGTTTTGCTTCAGGTTACTTTATTGTGGGGTACAGTCTAAGCAATCTAATGTCTCAATTTCAGGAGCTCCTGAACAGTGCATATTTTGCTCTGGCAAGTCTGTACGTAGTGTGTGTGTGTGTGTGTGTGTGTGTGTGTGTGTGTCTGTGTGTGTATGTGTGTTTGTGTATTTGTGCCATTCTTATTCTTTTTGATTTGTGAGGCTTGGCAACATGTGACACAACAGGAAGACTTCAAATATATAATCATTCTGGCTTTCAGGGTCTTACACTTAGACCAAAGCAGATAGCTCTTTGATCTAAGCTCTTAGACCAAATTTGATAGCTCTTTGCTGAGAAAGATGGTAGGTCCCCAAAGTACAATTTTCCTGACATGGTTGACAGTGTATTACTAGAATGTTTGGCTTGATGTTCCTTCATACGGGCACAGTTATCTTTCATGAAAGTTAGGCACAGTAATAAAGAAAGGGGTTGGGAGTATGTGGTGTGGAATTAAATGGTTCAAGTCAATTAGGGATAGGAGCTAGTTTAAACAGAAAAGTGAATATTCTTGAATGGCATTTAATTCTTGAGACTTAACCTGAACTAGCTGCATAATTTGCCTAATTTACCTTCATGAATTAGCAGAAGAGATCTAGTAGAATATAGGATTTAGAACCAGAGAAGCCTGAGCTGGAATACCAATTCTTCTATTTATCAGTAAAAATACCTTGAACAAGGTAAGCAATCTTTTTGAGCACCAGCATCCTCATCTGTGGCAGAGGAAAGGATAATGAATAATTCCCTGAGTTTTGGCATGGAATATTATAATATATGCAAAGTTCCAAGTGCCTATCTCACAGTAGGCATTTAGAAATATTACTTATATTTCTCCTACTGCCAGAAAAAATAAGGTTATGTGTGGTATTGTTTTGTTTTTTCCATTTCAATTTTAAGGCTCTTAAGGCTATGGCATTTTAAGGAAACTGAATGCTTAACATTCAGTTCTCTAGGAGGATGTCTGAATAGTCAAGTTAATGGCATGCACCTAAATTTGAATCTTCTAACACATCCTTCAAAAACTATAAAAATCAAGTAGATCAGGGATCAGCAAACTTATTTTGTAAAGGGACAGATAGGAAATATTTTAGGCTTTATGAGCCACAGAATCTCTGTTATAACTAATTTATTCTGCTGTTGTATTGTGAAAGCAGTCATAAAAAATGCATAAGTAAAAAAAGCATGACTTTATTTCAAAAACAGGTGGTATACCAGATTTGGCCTGGGAGCTATAGTTTACTGACTCCTGAAGTAGAAGAACAAATATAACCACACAAATCCCATACCTTTAGTATAATTATAAGTCAGAGAAATTACATACTTTAAAATGCCCACAAGTAAAAAAATAAACATCATTTTCAGTGGAGCTATTTCTTGGATCTCCACCACAAACCTTTGCAGAAAGCAAGATGGGTACAGAAAAATTGTGGAAGAAAGAAGAGGGAAATGAAGGGCCTAGAACTGAACTAAAATCAACAGGAAAAAGGGAAAGTCAATCTATGTGAGGAAATACTGAAAGAAGAGTCCTGCTAATTTTGAGCACTGGGTGTAAGAAAGATGCTTATTTAAAGGTGAGGGAGGCGTATAAGGAGGCAATTGGAAGGGCAACATTTGTGAAGAGGAGAGTAAAAAGAACAGAAGCAGCACATTTTGGAAACTTCATGGCAAAGAGAAAAAGATCAAGAGGGGGAAATTTATGATCCTGTAAGATAAAATAAAATTTAAAATAATCAAAGGATATCACCCTTTACTACCACCTCTCAAAAAAGAACCATCTATTAAAGAAACTATGTTGTAACACTGACAGAAAAGTGCTCTTGAACTAACAATCTTTTAAACTATCCCAAACTTTCAGCCTGTTCACAGAAATGCAAAAGTACAAGAAGTTTTACATATAAAAAGGTACTATAAGAAAAAAACAATAGAACACATGAATGCTAATACAAATTTTTCAGATGAAGAAAATCCCACTTCCCCACCCCTAATTAACCAGGAAGCAGAAGATAACTGTAATACATAATTCCATACTGAAGCATATATCATCAAACAAGCACATGAAGAAATAGCTTATATCAGATATTTTAAAATTTAGTACAAAAATAAACATAAAACAATAAGAAGAAATAAATTAAGAATGGATTGAATTCAGGAAAATATAAGAAATGGCAAAATCATATGAGAAATAAAGACCAAGTTACAAGAGGCCCGGAAGGAATAGATTTGAATAAAAACTAAGCTACTTTAAATAAATTCAGAAAACAACAATAAAAAAGTAAAAAGAGTCAGAGATAAAGTATTTAAATTAATACTTTCAAAGAAGATACAATGTAGTAATGTCTGGAATCCCTGAAGATGAAAAATTAAACATGGAAACAGAACTAATATGTAAAATTCTAATAGAAGAAAAATTTTCAGAAATAAAATATACATATGTGTATATATATATATTTATTTATTTATTAAAAGGACCTACCTGGGAAAGTTGTCCCGGAATTACCAACACTGATATGTATTCAAGTAAAACTACAAGTTATAAAGAGAAAATTCTCAGGGCCTCTAGAAAAGCAGCATGTAAATCAAGCTATCAGAGGAGCAGCATTTTCAAGAAACTCAAAGAAATGAAAGGTGAATCAGGATTTTATATCCATATGAGTTGTCCTTTAAATATCATGGCCATGTAAAAATAGTTGTAAACTTGCAATAACTCAAATAATATTGCATCCTTGAGCCCTTCTTGGGCCAAACTATTAAAGAGTGAACTTCATCCAACCAAGAAATGACTAGAGAAATTTAGCAACAGAAGCTTTTTAATTTAAAATATAAGATTAGGGCTTCCCTGGTGGTGCAGTGGTTAAGAATCTGCCTGCTATTGCAGGGGACATGGGTTTTAGCCCTGGTCTAGGAAGATCCCACATGCCATGGAGCAACTAAGCCCATGAGCCACAACTACTGAAGCCTGCATGCCTAGAGCCCACGTTCCGCGACAAGAGAAGCCTGCGCACCACAATGAAGAGTAGCCCCCGCTCGCTGCAACTAGAGAAAGCCCACACATGGCAATGAAGACCCAATGCAGCCAAAAATAAAAATAAATAAATTTATTAAAAAATATAAAATATAAGATTAATAAAGATGAGGATGGGTAGAAGAATAATGTATAAATATATGCTCTTAGGAAGTAGAAATAATGCAACTAAAATAGGAATGGGGGAAATAATGAGAAAGTAGGATAAGCTCATTGATTATTATATAAGCAATATTTGAGAGCCAAAGAGTGGTATTAGATAGTAAAAGATTAAATAAGAAAATAGAATTATAAGGAAATTTTGACAGTTGTTTAAGTGCAAAAGTAACCAATACAATCAAAATGTAAATCTTTCTAAATACCAAAGAAACAAAATTAAAAAGAAGAAAAAACATATAATGTAGGTAAACAAACATGGAAGATAAACATAGTACATGTAATATTTATATTAAAATTTATCAGTTATGTCAATAAATGTGAATGGGCTTAACCAAATAAAAAGGAAGAGATTTTAAAGTTGGTTCACAAAATACATCTAACTATGTGTTTTATACAAGAGATAAACCTAAAAGTGATTTATAAAGGGTGGCATATAGGAAGGGCAAAGATATCCAGGTAAATGAAAGCAATAAAAAAAAAAAAACAGATTTGCAATCCTGATATCAAATAAAGTTTAACAGAATAAAAGTATTGAACTTGAAAAAAGAATAGTTGTATATTCTAAAAGTCATAAATCATAATGAAGATATAACAATTAATTAGGCAGAGTTGGGCTTCCCTGGTGGCGCAGTGGTTGAGAGTCCGCCTGCTGATGCTAGGAGACGCGGGTTCATGCCCTGGTCTGGGAGGATCCCACATGCCGCGGAGCGGCTGGGCCCGTGAGCCATGGCCACTGAGCCTGCGCATCCAGAGCCTGTGCTCCACAACGGGAGAGGCCACAACAGTTTCAATATACCAATCTCAGTACAAGACAGGTCAAGTAACAAAAATAAGTAAGATAAAGAAAACCTAACAAAGTAATAAGTTAGAAGTTATGAAAATATATTTACTAATATTAACACTAGAGAATAAAACTTCTCAAGCCTATATTGGATATTTAGAAAAATCAGTTATATATTAGGTCACAAAGAGAATATCAGAAAGTTTAGTAAATTAACTCTGTGGTCATAGTGAAATAAACTAAAACTCAATAACAAAAATATCTTTTCATCTAAATATTAAAAATACTTCTATCAGCTCTTGGGTGAAAAGGGACGTGCAAACAAATTATAATATTTAAAAAAATCTGTGATGAAAACACTACATATCAGAATCTATGTGTTACATGAAAGGAGTGAGCAGAGAAATATTACAGCCTTGAAAACATATAAAAATAAAAGTATGAAAATAGATGTATTAAAGTCTCAACTCAAAAAGCTATACAAAGAATAAAAAAAAAGACTAAAAGCTTAAGAAAGGAAACTGTAAAGATAAAAGCAGAAATTAATGATTTAGCGATTTGAGACTCAGTGAATCTAATTAGTAAATGAAATTTTGGCTTTGGAGAAGAATTAACAAAATAGACAAACCATTAGTTAATCCCCCCCAAAATGGGAGAAATCACAAATAATGCAAACTAAGAAATGACAAGGGAAAAGTAGTCATGGAAACAGAAGAAATTCTAAAACAATCAAAAGAGACTGTATTGCTTACCTCTATGCAAATACATTTGATGATCTAGATGAAATGCATGATTTCCTAGGGGAATACAGTTTACTTGTTTAATCGAACCCATTAGAGATATAAAGTTTAAACAGACCAATTTTCACAGAAGAAATATCAAAAGTTATCAATAAACAACTTCAGAAGGGAATTCTATCAAATATTTAAAGTCTAGATAGATAGTCCTAGTGCTCTATAAATTGTTCCAGAACAAAGGAAATCAAGGGAAATATCCAAACACTTTTTATAAAGCAAATACAACCTTAACAGCTAAAACTGGTAAAGATAGTACAAAGAAATTACTGACCAATGTAATGTACAATCATCACTGCATAAAAATGCTAAATAAATATTAGCAATCAAAATCCAACACTACAAGAAGAAAATAAAACACTCATGACCCAGTAGGATTTATTCTAGGAATGCATAGTTTGTTTAATATTTGAAAATCTACCAGTGCAATATACTGTATTAAGAGCTATAAGGAGAAAAATAGAATTAATGAATACTTTCTTAACACACACACATACACACACCTCATGGTCATAGAGGCAGTATGCCTATCATATTCACTAATATTTGACATTATACTGGAGGTATTAGTAAATAAAATTAGACAAGAGAAAACATTTAGAGTTATAAGAATTGGAAAAGAAGTAAAACTATCTCTTTGTGCAGATGATACAATAGTATATAGTATACCCGGGAAATACCAAAGGGTCAGTGATAAGACCTAAACAATAAAAGAATTCAGTAAGATAGCAGGCATAGAAATAACATACAGGAATGAATGACTTCACATTCACAAACGATAAACTGGGTACTTCCTTAACTATGCCTTGAAATCTAGATTCAGTAAAAACAATTAGTACATTTGACTACACAAATAGAAAAGATTTGTATGACAAAGTCAAATGACAAAATGATGTGTTTGCAATGTATATCTCAGGTAAAAGAGAATTATTTCTAACTTATAAAGAACTTTAAAAAATTGAAATGAAAAAGGCCTTATATAAAGTTGGCAGGAGACATGAACAAACAACCAATATTGAACTGGTCCTTTAATATAAGAAAATATATTTATCCTCACTTATAATAGGAAATTGAAATTAAAGTAGTATTTCTTACCTATCATATTGGTAACAATTTATCACTTTCTGGGCTATAGAAACTCACCAGTACAGTATAATTTATTTGTTTCACATCTTTCAGGGATTACTGTTCTTTGTTGCCTGGTGTCCCATGTCCTGAAAGCCATTTCTTCTTGTAATTTCTCTGTTTATTTCAGTGGGTGGGGAGGTAAATCTAGTCCCTGTTACTACATCTTCCAGAAGTGGAAGACTCTGATTTGAGCGACAGCTTATTGCTTGACCTGGAGATTTTTACAAATCAGCAGATGTCTTGAGGGGAAAATTTAGCTGGAGAATGTCAGGGTCACTTTTAATGAGATTTCTATTTTCTCCAGGATCTTGGCACTTAACATCCTAGCTGTCTTGGTTGCTTGCTAATGGTTTTAAACAGTTGTTTGTTTATTTATCCAGTATTGCAGTTCTTCTTAGTAGGAGGTTGGTCTGTTAAAAGCTTTTTCTTTATAGCCAGAGACAAAAGACTCAGCCAATAACTCTTTCTAATATGGCTCCTCCCCCATACTTTCTAGTGTCTTCATTTAGAGCTCTGATTATCTATGTATTTTAATGTCTTTTCCACATATACTGTTTTATATATTCTCTTTGTTGAATTCTTTATTTTTAAATGCCTATTCTTTAATGTATGAATTCCATCTTTAGCTGGTAAACCTGTCCATTAAGTTTTAAATTTCAGTTAAAATATTTATTTCCAGGATGTTTGTTTTATCCTTTATCAAATCTGCCTGGATCATGTTTGATAGTCTTTTATTTCTTTTATTATTCTTTAGTCTTTTTTGGTTCTTGAAACATATTTTATACTTTGTGTCTGATAATCCTAATATCTTCAGATTTTTGTTTTTTATATAGAATTCTCATTCCTAATGATTTATTTCCTTGGTGTTCTGTGATTTTCATCTGTTGTTAGATAATTCCTATGAAACTCCACCTGTGGCAATTCCTGGTTTTAATGTGCACTATGTCACAGGGCATTTTCATTTTCTTTTGCCTGGTGCTGGTTGCATGACCAACCTGGGCCTCTTCAAAACTATACTATTGATTTCCTGGGAAAAGGGAAGGCTTACAGGTACTGTGACTTCAAACTGTAATACTCTGTGAGTGCTGGTTAGGAACTTTAGGGGAGATGTTCTGCCCTGTACCCAAACTTTCCTTACTTTCTATCTCTGTGTTTTTTTGTTTTTTTAGTTTACCACCTAGTGAGATCTCTTTTCTAGGGTTTTTGCTTCATTGGGGGTTTCTGGTCTGACATCTCACAATGACTGGCACCAAACCTTTTCTTTTGTTCTTGATAGGTATAAGCGGCTGCCCTGTTGATACCCAGGCTCCTGTGTACTCAGGATTGTAAGATATCCCAACCCCCTGAGCAAATGAAGACCACAGAGCTCACCTATATTTAGGAATCATGCTCTTTTGACATTTTGGACCTCAGATGATTTTCCTTTATTTCCATTTCATTCATTATTAAAAATGTTATTTAAATTTAAGCAGTCATTGTTAATAAATTTTTTTTTTTGTACTGGAAGTGTTTTACACACATCTAGTCTCCAATATTGCTAGAAATGAAGTCTCTTCAACCTATGTATCATACTGCAATCCAGGTTTATACTCAGCTGCAAATATTATCAAATCTCTCATATGTTCAAAGCATTTGATTCTTTCTGAATGTCTTCCGTATCAAGGGCACACTCCTTTTCAAGTCATCTGATTTGACTTCCTTCATGATTTGATCCTTGCTTAGCATTTTAGCTTGAACTTATATAACTCTTCCTTCCTGTCCTTTTTTTCTATTAAAATACTTGCATTTCGCCCCATACAACATCATTTATCATGACTAGGTGCCTTTGTCTGTTTAACTCTCAGACAGAGATTTAGTTTTAGTTTTTGTTGATTTGCTGAACCCATCTCTCAGGATTGAAGTGATGCATTGATATAACATCTCATAGGAAGCATCCTTTGATGCTTTCCATCATATTCATCATATTCCATCTGTCCTCTGACTGTATCCTGTCTTTAAGTTGTAGCACTTATCATATGGAGAACAAATTGAGGTCAAAGACTTTCTTTTTGTCTTCCATATTCCCAGTACCTATTATGTTACCTACCATATGTTAAGTCCAATAAATGTTGAATGAATGAATACACTTGTTAAAAATCTCATTACATGATCCAGCAGCTTTAATTGTTATATATATTTTTTGTCACCAATTTTTACAGAGAGTGTGTAAAGAATGTTATTTTATACTGTAGTTTTTTTGGTTTTTTTTTTTGTATTTTCACAAAACATTTTTCCACATATGATCACATTTTGTGGTTGAAAAATTCCCCTGAAAATTAAGTAACTCCTCCAAAGTTTAAAAAAATGCACCATTGTCTAGACTACAAAGAGGGTTTTTTAAAAAATGCCAAAACCAGATTTAGCCCTGCCCACATCTGCCAGTCCATGAGAATCATATAATCTGAAGTCATTTTTAAAGATGTCAAGATGGTAACGTGTGATTCTGTTGGTTGCTGACTTGATGAGTATTTCTAAGTCATTCAAATTCTCTTCATTGTACCTTTTATCTTATTTTACAGTTGCAAAAAGTTTTGATCAAATCAAAATTAGGTTTTCTTAGTTTTTCTGTGGTGCAGTTTGAATGCTAACAAAATCAATTTGGTATTGATATTTTTCTCCTGGATGACAGTCATTTTCTCAGTGCTTTGATGACATCAAAAGATATTTGATTATAAAGCTTTTCTCATGATATTTATGGAGAGAAGTTCAAAAAAATTTTAATATATCATTAAAAGGCTGAGGATATATGGACATCTTATTAGGTAAAAGATGTGTATTTTGGACATTTCTTAAAGACAGGAGCTAAATGAAGTGGGGTGCTTTATCTCCTTGTGATCTAGTTATAGTGGTGAAAAATGAGATGTATGAAAGCAAGGAATTTAGGTAGGGAATATAATAAACACAGAGATCAGAGTCAACCCGTTCATCTCAGAAATAAAGTAGCAAAGATGTTTGAGCTAATGACTGAGCTCAGAACTGCTCACTTGTTTTTTATTGAAGTGAAATTCAAATAACATACAATTAACCTTTCTAAAGTATACAATTCATTGTCATTTAGTGCGCTCGCAGTGTTGTGAAACCACCACCTCTCTAGTTTCTAAATATTTTCGTCACATAAGAACATCCCTACCTTGTACTCCATAAGTAATCACTCTCTATTTTCCCCTACTCTCATCTCTGGCACCACTAATTGATTTCTGTTTCTATGGATTTTCCTATTCATGACACTTCTCATCAAAGGACTCATACATGTGACCTTTTACATCTTGCTTTTTTCAGCATAATGTTTTTGAGGTTCATTCAAGTTGTAGTATATATCAGTATTTGATTCCTTTTTATGACTGAATAATATTACATTGTGTAATACACCACAATTTGCTTATCCATTCATCTGTTGACATTTAGTTGTTTCCACCTTTTGACTATTGTAAATAGTGTTTCTCTGAACACTCAGGAACAAGTGTTTGCTTGAGTACCCATTTTCAGTTCTTTGGGGTACATACCTAGGAGTGGAATTGCTGAGTCATATTGTAATTCTATGTTTAATCTTTTGAGGAAACACAAAACTATTTTCCAAAGGTGCTGCAACATTTTACATTCTCATTAGGAATGTGTGAAGGTTCCTATTTCTTCACATCCTCACCAACACTTGTTAGTTTCTGTATGTATGTATGTACATACATACTTAGCCTTCCTAGTGGGTGTGAAGTAGTATACCATTGTGGTTTTGATTTGAATTTCCTTAATGGCCAATCATTGAACATCTTTTTATATGCTTGTTAGCCATTTCTATATCTTCTTTAAAGAAATGTCTATTCAAGTAGTTTGCATATTATCTAATTGGGTTGTCTTTTTGTTGTTTAAGTGTTCTTTATACATTCTTGATACTAAACCCTTATCAGACATATGATTTACAAATAGTTTCTCTCATTCTGTAGGTCATCTTTCTACTTTCTTGATATGTATGAATGGATATGAGTGTCCTTTGATGGACCTAAGTTTTTATTTTTAAGAAGCTTAATTTGTCTATCTTTTAATGTAGCTACCATCTTTTGTTGCATGTGCTTTTGGTGTCAAATCTCAGAATTCATTGCCAAATCCAAAGTCATGAAGATTTATCCCTGTTTTCTTGCTAATAGTTTTATAGTTTTAGCTCTTACATTTAAGTCTTTGATCCATTTTGAGTTAATGTTTGTATAAGGTATGAAGTGGGGGGTCCAGATTCACTATTTTGCATGTGGCTATCCAGCTTTACCAGCATAATTTATTGAAGAGACTCTTCTTTCCC
>NW_006787464.1:4407818-4451014 GCF_000442215.2 Lipotes vexillifer
AATTGTCTGTCTATTTGGGTTTATTTCTAGACTCTCAATTCTATTCCATTAGTCTGTAAGTATATCCCTGTGCCAGTACTATATTGTTCAGTTGATGTTTTGTTTACTTTTGGTACATGAGTACCTCCCCAAAGCAAGAGAGCCTTTCACTTCTTCCTACTATCAAATGACAGAAAAGGGGCATAATAGAGTATCCCCACCTTTCCTAACTCTAATGCCTGCCAAATATCTGTGACAAGAGATGGAAAAGATGGGTGACCACATTCATAAAATCAAACTGGGGTATGATGGTAAAAAAAGAAAGTAGACTTTATAGTCCAATATACTTAGACTGGAGTCCTAGTTACCAGCTGTAACATCTTAAGCATGCAATTTTAACATCTTGAACCTTAGTCTGTATTTCTGTTAAATGTGGATAGAAATGCCTACCCTGTAGTATTTTTGTAATGAGTAGGCATAATATATGTAAATTTCTCCTAGTTCAGTGCCAGACACAAAATAGTTTTAGAAAAAGAAAAAAGCTATTAATAATAGCCTGAACCTTGAAAAATGGTCTTCTGCAGACCTTAGAAAAGCAACCCATCTTACCCAATTCAAATTATGCTTCCTAGGAAAATGGCTTCTTACTTGCTAACCATTAAATTTTGGCTTTGAGTGTCAGGAGTCAGCTCCTTTTCATTCAGATACCAGCAGGTTGTGTGTGTGTGTGTGTGTGTGTGTGTGTGTGTGTAAATCTCTGTGAGTGTATATCCACTCTGCTTCTGTTTTACATGCACAGTCTGTAATCCTTGGTTCAGGCACTGTCTTTTATTACTGTGCTGTGTAAATATGCCTGAGGTCTGTAAAAGAGTATGCTGCATATCAATAAAAAGTAAAGAAGTAATCCATTACTGACAGTTGAATGGAGGTCTTCTGACTACCATTCCCAGACTATCCAGTTCTCAGATTTGTAACCAAGCCACTTTCTTAATATAATTGGATTGTAGGTAAAAGAATTTAGAGCTAATTTTATTTCTTTGAAAGTATTATTTTATTTCCATTGCTCCTCTGGTACCAGATACATTGTTAATAGGATATGGTCTCATTAAAGAGCCAGAGAATTGCATAGAGTGAGACCTGGGTTCAGGTCCACATGCCACCACTCACTGGCTTTATATTTTTCTAGAGTCACTTCAACTGTTCAAACCTCAGTTTCTCATTTGTAAAAGAAAGAATAATTGCCTCATAGGGCAGATTGTAAGAATAAAATGCAATCATTGAAGTGAAAGTGATTTTCAAACATAAAGCATCATACACATGTGAACTCTCATTATCATTAACATTTAGTACTATTTATGAAATTGTGAAATCTTAAATTAGAAAGGCACCTTATAGGCCACTTTGCCAATTACACACCACTGTATTTGCCTGTCTAGCAAGGCTTATATACTACTTTGTAGAGTGATAATATTTATTCCTTGCAATGGATGCTTGAACATGGTACCATTGTAATGTGAAGTGGTATATCCAATTACAAGCCACACTTTCCTCAGTGGTCTGCATAAATGACGTTTATACTTTTGGAAGCAGTTAAAAAGCCTTTGGTGAATACAAGAAAGACCTGCTTCTTTGGAGTCTGCTTCCTTGATAGTCCAGTTCCAAGCCCTCTGTGAGTGTAGAGAGGATGCTGATTGGTGCTAATGGTAACTTGGCCAACTTCCCACTCCTTGTTCTTCCATTCTCCTGCTTAGCTGAGACAGACTTCTGTAATTTGAACACAGGGAATATGGAGACAGGACATCTTTAAGAAAGAACCTTAAATACTATAGTGATAACTATTAAGAGCTTGTTAATAAGCTCATTACTCTGTAACAGTGGTGGCTTTAGATATTCTGTACAACTCTCTAATTTATAGAAATTTGAGGTCAACAGGAAGGTGTTATTTGTAAATCTAATTTATTTATTTTATTCCCCCATCTCTAATACACATTATCATCTTCGATGTAGTAGTAGGTTATGTGTGTATTTTTCTAAGGTATTATTAAAGACTATATCAGAAAGTAAGCAATTCCAAGATTGCCATTGGTAGAGGAAAGACAAATCATGTTTGCTTTTCCAAATCTTTGATGATAAATAATATAAAAATGAAACAATAACATCTAGTAACAGGAGTAAATAAGTTTTGATGATGTCTTTCTATGTTGGACAGCTGTGTGTTTGCACACAGTATTCACTCTCTATTCTTCTAGTAACACCACCATAATTTCTTTGGAGAATCATTTTTCCTTTATTCTTAGTTCATACACTACATTTATTACTTCAACAATAATTTATTTTAAATTAAATTTTTAATCTTGAGATAATTATAGATTTACATGTAGTTATAAGAAATAATACAGAGAGGTCCCATAAATGCTTTACCCAGTTTCTCCCAATGTTAATGTTTTGCAAAACCACAGATAGCTGTCTTCTGGCTGTGTCTTCACACGGCAGAGAGAAGAGAGGAAGCAAGCTCTCTCCTGTCTCTTCTTATAAAGTTATTAAGCCCATGATGAAAGCTCCACTCTCATGACCTAACTACTTCCCAAAAGCCTCATCTAAAAATACCATAATGTTAGGGATTAGGGTTTCAACGTGTGAATTTTGGGAGAGACAAATATTCAGTCCATAGCAGCTAATCTAGTTCCTTTGCCTTGCTACATTAATTTTAGAATAGTCTTATTGGTATCTACAGAAATCTTGCTGGGAGTTTGACAAGAATTATGTTAAACTTGTGTATCAATTTGGGGAGAATTGATATCTTTACCATATTAAGTCTTCCAATTCATGAGCATGCTATATCTCTCTAATGAAATAAATCTTTGATTTCTTTTATTCGTATATTGTTTAGAATCATGTTAATTCTTCTTTAAATTAGTAGAATTCTCCAGTGAAAATATTTGGGCCCAGTGATTCCTTTTTTTGGAATTGTTAAGTTATGAATTTGTTTTTCTTAATAGTTTTAGGGCTATTCGAATTATCTATTACATTTTGGGTGAGTTGTGGTAGTTTGTGTTTTTTGAGGAATTGATACATTCATTTCATCTAAGTCATCAAACTTATGGGTGTAGAGTGGTTTGTAGTATTTACTTATTATTCTTTTGATATCTTCAGGGTCAGTAGTGATCTTGTCTGTTTTATTCCTGATATTAATAATTTATATCTTTCTTCTGTTAGTATCACAACAGCCTTATCAATTTTATCAATCTTTTCAAAGAACCAGCTTTTGTTTCACTGACCTTATTGATTTCTTCTTTTTATTATTTCTTCCCTTCTGCTTGCATTTGGCTTATTTTGCTCTTCCTTTTTTAAGTTTTTGAGATGGGAGCTTAGATTGTTGATTTGGGATTTTCCCTCTTTTCAAATATAAGCATTTAGTGTTATAAATTTCCCACTCCATTGTAGCACTTATCACATTGCATTACAATTGACTGATTTTAGTACTTTAGTTGTGTCTCACAAAATTGTTAGGAAGTATTTTCATTTTCATTCATTTCAATGTATTTAAATTTTCTTTTCCCTGAGAGTTCATCTTTTACTCATGGATTATTTAGAGTTAGCATGGGTTTGGAGATTTTCTGCATCTTTGTGTTATTGATTTCTCATATGATTCCATTGTGGCCAGAGAACACTCTGTATAATTTCAATTCTTTTAAATTTGTTAAGGTTTGTTTATAATCCAGAATATAGCCTATCATGGTATATGTTTTGTTGGTCCTTGAAAGAATGTATAGTCTGCTGTTGTTGAATGGAATATTTTATAAATATAAATTAGATCAAGTGATGGTAGTGACAACTTCTAAGTTATTTATATGTCAGATTGAAATTGACTAGTCTTTTACATTCCTGGTGTTTTTTCCATTTTGCAACTTATTTTAGCATGTAGCTATTCAGGGATATCAACTGAATGCCTGGGACATTTACTGAGTTTGTTTACCTCAGTAGATTCCGAAATCCAACGTTTGTCTTCTCAGTTTTATAAGACTTCTGAAAGTTTACCTCAATTTCTCAGCCTTTTAGCTTCAAATTTCTAGCTACTTCTGGGTATATCAGCCATGTGAGGTATACTGGTTTTGCTTAAGCCCATCTAATTTGGGTTTTTGTCTCTTAAAACTTCATAAACACACTTTTTAGCTAGCAAATTCAATGGATACTATTTTGTGCTTACTTTATTTGACTTCTTTTTGTCTTTGTTTGACTTTCTTTTTTCTTCAATATTCCTTTTCCTTTGGTTTTTATGGTACCACTGTCTATTGTTACTCTAAGGTTCATACTAGTTTTCCTCAGACTCCTTCCCAGGTTTTTTATCTCCTCTCTGTTTAGCACTTGCGTCCCTCATGTTTATATCCTTGCTCCTAGTTTCCATTTTATCTAAATGAATATCTTTGTATACGTTAACGAAATTAACATCAACTAGAATGTTAGTTTTGATTCACTGATTTTACCTCTTAAGTATCCTTTATTTCCATCCCTTGATTAGAGTTAACCTTGCTTCTCTATATTAGTTTAGGCTTTCGTAAATTTTCACTGTGTTAATTAACAATAGCCTTCCAGTCTCATCATTTTCTAAGTAGCCACCAGCATGGTACAGCTTCATTGCAAAGTGGACCATGTCATTTCCTTACATTACACATAAGGTAAAGTCAGTAGTGCCCAGGATGTGGTCCTAGCTGACTTCTTTGTCCTTTCAACATTTGTTGATCTTCCTTTCCACCCTTTGCTCTTGTCAGAGAAAATTACTTGGAGTCCCCTTAAAATAATTATGCTTTCTTATGCTTTGGTTTCGTTGCACCTGCTATTCCCTATAAAATGTATTTATATGTGTGCCAGTCTGCTGAACTCATGGTTGTACTTCAAATCACAGCTCAAATTATAAACTCCTCTTTGAAACTTTTTCCAAACTATCTCAGGCAAAATCAGGTACTTCACTCCACTTACATTACAGACCTAGTATTATTGCATTACAACATTTATCACATTACACTATAATTGACAGTAGTTCTACCTCTTTCCTAAAGAAAAATTTTGATTCATCTAAGAAGAAATTTTAATTCATCTTTGGATTTCCAGAATCTTAAACAGTACCTGAAAGACAGTAGACACTCAATAATCTAAGTGGATGCATTAGATAACTGGGCAAATCTTATTATTTTTATATTCTAGTTAAGTAGGTTGTGATATAGTTTAACTTACTTTTTTCAGTTACAACTTTACTTATGGACCATTTTACTATGTTTCTCATTTTTTTAATCCTGAAAATATCTTCAGAAACATTAAGGAAATATAAAACTATATGCTTATACCATCCATTGAATACTTAATATAATATTGATATAAAGCTAATCACAATCCCAATCATATGAAAGGGATTTGTTACACTCATTTTTTACAAATGGGTAAATTAAAGTGAAGAGAGTTAAGAAAACTGCCTAACAGAAAAAAGAAAAAAGAATGAAAAGACTTGAGGACAGTCTCAGAGACCTCTGGGACAACATCAAATGCACCAACATTCTAATTATAGGGGTCCCAGAAGAAGAAGAGAAAGGGAAAGGGAATGAGAAAATATGTGAAGAGATTATAGTCGAAAACATCCCTAACATGGAAAAAGAAATAGTCAGTCAAGTCCAGAAAGCACAGAGAGTTCCATACAGGATAAACCCAAGGAGAAACATGCCAAGACACATATTAATGAAGCTAACAAAAATTAAATACAAAGAGAAAATATTAAAAGCAGCAGGGAAAAGCAACAAATAACCTACAAGGGAATCCCCATAAGGTTATAAGCTGATTTTTCAGCAGAAACTTTGCAGGCCAGAAGGGAACGGCAGGACATGTTTAAAGTGATGAAAGGGAAAAACCTACAACTGGAATTACACTTCAGTGAGGATCTCATTCAGAATAGATGGAGAAATCAAAAGCTTTACAGACAAGCAAAAGCTAAGAGAATTCAGCACCACCAAACCAGCAGTACAACAAATGCTAAAAAAACTTTTCTAGGCGGGAAACAAAAGAAAAGAAAAAGACCTAAAGAACAAACCCAAAACAATTAAGAAAATGGTAATAGGAACATAAAATTACCTTAAATGTAAATGGATTAAATGCTTCAACCAAAAGACACAGCCTAGCTAAATGGATACAAAAACAAGACCTGTATATATGCTGTCTACAATAGACCCACTTCAGACCTAGGGACACATACAGACAGAAAGTGAGGTGATAGAAAACGGTATTCCATGCAAATGGGAATCAAAAGAAAGCTGGAGTAGCAATACTCATATCAGACAAGATAGACTTTAAAATAAAGACTATTACAAGAGACAAGGAAGGACACTACATAATGATCAAGGGATCAATCCAAGAAGAAGATATAACAATTGTAAATATCTATGCATCTAACATAGGAGCACCTCAATACATAAGGCAAATGCTAACAGCCATAACAGCCATAAAAGGAGAAATCGACAGTAACAATAATAGAGGGGGACTTTAACACCCCACTTACACCAATGGACAGATCATCCAAACAGAAAATAAATAAGGAAACACAAAACTTTAAATGACACGATAGACCAAATAGACTTAATTGATATTTATAGGACATTCCACCCGAAAGTGGCAGATACACTTTTTTCTCTAGTGCTCATGGAACATTCTCTACGATAGATCACATCGTGGATCACAAATCAAGCCTCAGTGAATTTGAGAAAATTGAAATTGTATCAAGCATCTTTTCCGACCACAATGCTATGAGATTAGAAATCAATTACAGGAAAGAAAAAACTGTAAAAAATACAAACACATGGAGGTTAAACAATGCTCTTCTAAATAACCAAGAGATCAATGAAGAAATTAAAGAGGAAATCAAAAAATACCTAGAAACAAATGACAACAAAAACACGATGACCCAAAACCTATGGGACACAGCAAAAGAAGTTCTAAGAGGGTCGTTTATAGCCATACATTCCTACCTCAAGAAACAAGAAAAACCTCATATAAACAACCTAACCTTACACATAAAGCAACTAGAGAAAGAAGAACAAACAAACCCCAAAGTTAGTAGAAGGAAAGACATCGTAAAGATCAGAGCAGAAGTAAATGAAATAGAAATGAAGAAAACAATAGCAAAGATCAATAAAACTAAAAACTGGCTCTTTGAGAAGATAAAGAAAATTGATAAACCTTTATCCAGACTCATCAAGAAAAAAGAGAGAGTACTCAAATCAGTAAAATTAGAAATGAAAAAGGAGAAGTTACAACTGACACCATAGAAATACAAAAGATCATAAAAGAGTACTACAAGCACCTATATGCCAATAAAATGGACAATCTGGATGAAATGGACAAATTCTTAGAAAAGTACAACCTTCCAAGACTGAACCAAGAAGAAATAGAAAATATGAACAGACCAATCACAAGTAACGAAATTGAAACCTTAATTAAAAATCTTCCAGCAAACAAAAGTCCAGGGACCAGTTGGCTTCACAGGTGAATTCTATCAAACATTTAGAGAAGAACTCCAGGGACCAGTTGGCTTCACAGGTGAATTCTATCAAACATTTAGAGAAGAACTAACACCTATCCTTTTAAACTCTTCCAAAAAATTGCAGAGAGTGGAACACTTCCAAACTCATTCTACCAGGCTACCATCATCCTGATACCAAAACATGACAAAGATATAACAAAAAAAGAAAATTACAGGCCAATATCACTGATGAACACAGATGTAAAATTCCTTAACAAAATACTAGCAAACAGAATCCAACAACACATTTAAAACATCATACACCATGATCAAGTGAGGTTTATTCCAGGGATGCAAGCATTCTTCAATATACACAAATCAATCAATGTGATACACCATATTAATAAATTAAAGAATAAAAACCATATGATCATCTTATTAGATGCAGAAAAAGCTTTTGACAAAATTCAACACCCATTTATGATAAAAACTCTCCAGAAAGTGGGCATAGAGGGAACCTACCTCAACATAATAAAGGCCATATATGACAAACCCACAGCAATCATTATTCTTAATGGTGAAAAACTGAAAGCATTTCCTCTAAGATCAGGAGCAAGACAAGGGTGTCCACTCTCACCACTATTATTCAACATAGTTTTGAAAGTCCTAGCCATGGCAATCAGAGAAGAAAAAGAAATAAAAGGAATCCACATTGGAGAAGAAGAAGTAAAACTGTCATTGTTTGCAGGTGACATGATACTATACATAGAAAATCCTAAAGATGTCACCAGAAAACTACTAGAGCGAATCAATGAATTTGGTAAGGTTGCAGGATACAAAATTAATACACAGAAATCTCTTGCATTCCTATACACTAACAATGAAAGGGCAGAAAGAGAAATTAAGGAAACAATCCCATTTACCATTGCAACAAAAAGAACAAAATTCCTAGGAATAAACCTACCTAAGGAGGCAAAAGACCTGTGCTTAGAAAACTAAAAAACACTGATGAAAGAAATTAAAGATGATGTAAACAGATGGAGAGATATACCATGTTCCTGGATTGGAAGAATCAGTATTGTGAAAATGACTGTACTACAGAAAGCAATCTACAGATTCAATGCCATCCCTATCAAATTACCAATGGTATTTTTCGCAGAACTAGAACAAAAAATTTTAGAATTTGTATGGAAACACAAAAGATCCTGAATAGCCAAAGCAATCTTGAGAAAGAAAAATGGAGCTGGAGGAATCAGATTCCCTAACTTCAGACTATACTACAAAGCTACAGTAATCAAGACAGTATAGCACTGGCACAAAAACAGAAATATAGATTAATGGAACAGGATAGAAAACCCAGAGATAAATCCATACAGCCTGTGGTCACCTAATCTATGAGAAAGGAGACAAAATGGAGAATAGACAATGGAGAAAAGTCAGTGGATTTACAATGGAGAAAAGACTGCCTTTTCAATAAGTGGTGCTGGGAAAACTGGACAGCTACATGTAAAAGAATCAAATTAGAATGCTCCCTAACTCTATACACAAAAATAAACTCAAAATGGATTAAAGACCTAAATGTAAGACCAGACACTATAAAACTCATAGAGGAAAGCATAGGTGGAACATTCTCTGACATAAATAACAGCAACATCTTTTTTGACCCACCTCCTAGAGCAATGAAAATTAAAACAAAAGTAAACAAATGGTATCTAATTAAACTTAAATGCTTTTGCATAGCAGAGGAAACCATAAACAAGATGAAAAGACAAACCTCAGAATGGGGGAAAATATTTGCAAATGAAGCAACTGACAAAGGATTAATCTTCAAAATATACAAGCTGCTCATACAACTCAATATCAGATAAACAAACAACCCAATGAAAAAATAGGCAGAAGACCTAAGTGGACATTTCTCCAAAGAAGACATATAGATGGTCAACAAATACATGAAAAAGTGCTCAACATCACTAATTATTAGAGAAATGCAAATCAAAACTACAATGAGGTATTACCTCACATTGGTCAAAATGGCCATCATCAAAAAATCTACAAACAATAAATGCTGGAGAGGGTGTGGAGAAAAGGGGACCCTCTTGCACTGTTAGTGGGAATGTAAATTGATACAGCCACTATGGAGAACAGTATGGAGGTTCCTTAAAAAAACAAAAATAGAACTACCACATGGCCCAACAATCCCACTACTGGGCATATACCCAGAGAAGACCATCATTCAAAAAAAACACATGCACCCCAATGTTCACAGCACCACTATTTACAATAGACTGGATATGGAAGCAACCTAAATGTTCATCAACAGAGGAATGGATAAATAAGATGTGCTACATATATACAATGGAATATTACTCAGCCATAAAATGGAATGAAATTGGGTCATTTGTAGAAATGTGGATGGACCTAGAGAGTAGCATACAGAGTGAAGTAAGTCAGAGAGAAAAGCAAATAATATATAATAATGTATATATGTGGAATCTAGAATAATGGTATAGATGATCTTATCTGCAAAACAGAAATAGAGACAAGAGACATAGAGAACAAATATATGGATACCAAGGGGGAAAGTGGTGGGGTGAGAGGAATTGGGAGACTGGGATTGAGACATATACATTATTGATACTATGTTAAAATAGACAACTGATAGGAACATACTGTAGAGCACAGGGAACTCTACCTAATGCACTGTGGTAACCTAAATGGGAGGGAAGTCCAAAAGGGAGGGCATATCTATATGTGTATGCCTGATTCATTTTTTTGTGCAGTGGAGACTAACACAACATTGTAAAGCAACCAAACTCCAATAAAAATTAAGAGAAAATATTCTCTGGAAATAATTTGTTTAAAAACTTTAAAACTTTCCTAGTGATGACTAAAAGACTGAGGTAAAAGATACAGTGAAGAATTTTTAAAAATAATCATGACATTAAAGTGGAATAAAGCAATATTAATAATTACTTTATTATTTTACATAAGTTTTTAATATACATAAATAAGGTAATTAGTTTAATATTATAAGTAGAGGGCTTCCCTGGTGGCGCAGTGGTTGAGAGTCCACCTGCCAATGCAGAGGACACGGGTTCATGCCCTGGTCTGGGAAGATCCCACGTGCCGCGGAGCGGCTGGGCCCGTGAGCCATGGCCGCTGAGCCTGCGCGTCTGGAGCCTCCGCAACAGGAGAGGCCATAACAGTGAGAGGCCCGTGTACCATAAAAAATATATATATATATATATATATATATATATATATATATATATATTATAAGTAGACATTTGACTACCTTCCTTGCATCCCTAAGTATTTGTATTTCAAATTGACTGAAAAAAATCTTTAATTGGATCTTCTTCTGGAAAAGTGGGGAATTGCCTTATTTCATGATCACCTTATATTTGGTAATGTAAGATATCTTGAACTTTCCCAAATAAATTTATTTTCAACATTTTCCAAAGAAAAACTGCCTAGGGATATAAGACTAGTAAATTTTGGAAATGAGAAAAGAACTTAAGTTTTTCTAACTCTGAAATATTTACTTTTTCACTACAACACAGTTTGTTTTTCAGGACCAAGGGGACAAGTATACATCATCATGCTTATCCTTCTAAAATGTTAAGCATTTTTGAAGGATAGTATAATGAGCTCAAAATTTTATCATAGGGCCGATTTTCAGCACCATTGCTAAATGCCAGGAAAAATCCTTATGCATTTCCTTGCCTGCTTCAAATCTTTTCTCAGTTTTCTTCTTATTCAGGCAACCTTGTTTGATCCCTTTTATAAACTTAACTGCTACCCAGCTCCCCAACCCTTTCACCATGGTTTTTTTCCCAAAGAGCTTATTATCTAACTTAATAACAAACCAATTTATTATCTATATTATTATTTTGTTTTGGATCCACTTGAATTTAAATTCCACAAGAGGAAAAAAAATTGTCTATTTTGTTTACTAATGAAAACAGAATCAATAGGAGGGTTTTGGATGTATTAGGTGATGGTTTAGATATAAGTGAGAGAAATAAACTAGACATATATAAAGTGAATTGAGAATGAATAAGTAAATGAGTGAATAAAAAGACATGCAATGCCAAGAGTCAAAGTTGACAGGATGTATCTGCCACTTTTTGTAGAGAAACTCAGTTAATGGAGCATTTGAGAAGCTTGGATATTCAGAGCTGTTTGACAATAATGCTTGCCAAATATAAATAGGTTCTTAACAAATTTAGAATCTTTGTGAACAAACAAAATATAAACAAAACGTTTACCTCGTTCCTACCCATGACTACTAATTGAGGAAAGAGAAAGCCAAAACAAAACTCCCAATTGAATTAAGCAGTGGTGGATTGTAAGATTGGCAGTACTTTTACGTGCAGGCTTGATCCTTTCCTCAGTTTCTTCTCAAGAAATAAAAGAAAATAAGGAAGGCAGGGTGATAGCATAGCTTAATGTTTCTTTCTGATGAGATGATTTAGGGCAGTTATCAGAAATGGCATTTGAGTTGCTAGAATTAAATAGGGCTCAGGTGAGGACTCAAAATGGCTAGGGATAATTGATAGACAAAGAGAGCGAGAAGACTAAATTGGTTGTAGTCCCATCAGGTATTTTTATTTTGTGTGTTTTTTTTTAATATTTGGGAGAAACAGAAAGAATATTTATGAATAAGAGTAAATCACAATATCTTTTCTAGAAGTTTAATATATCTGGAATTTATTTTAGCATATGGTCTGAGGTAGGATCCAATCTCATTTCTTCCCCATGTGATTGACCCATATATATTTTCTATGTATTTAATGTACATATACACATATGTGTGTATATATATACACACACACACATACATTCTGTATTTCTAACATACACGTGTGTGTGTGTGTGTGTGTGTGTGTGTGTGTATACCTTATGTGTCTTTTTTGTGTGTGTGTGAGTTGTTCTTTACATTTCCTTCCTTGTACTATCATTTTAAGTTTTGGTATTAAATTTAGTATGAGTTATTTGTAACTATATTCATGAGCAAGATTGGTCTTTATTCTCCTGTCTTGTTCTGTCCTTTTAAGGTTTTGGAATCAAATTAACTTGGCTCATAACATGAAATGCAACTGTTTCCTCTTTTACCCTACAATCTGGAATATTTTGTGTGATAATAGATTTGTTTGTTGACTGTTTTATAAAATATATTCAAACTTGCAAACAAAGTCATTTGGGCCTGTAATTTTGTGAAAAGATTTTGACATACTGACTCAACTACTTAATGGTTGTCATTAATCCTAGTTGGGCTTTCTATTTCTTTTCAAATGAGTTTTTGTTGCATTTTTAAAGGAATGTATCTATTTCATCTAAGTTTTCAAACTGTTTTCATAAAGTTGATCAGAGTATTTGCTCATCTTTTAAATATCTGCTGAATGTGTAATGTCTCTTTTTCATTTACAATATTGCTTATTTTGCCTTCTCTCTCACTTTTGATTAATGAATTGTAGCAGAGACCTGTCAATTTTGACAGTTTTTAAAGATCCAACGTATGTATTTTTTAAGGATCACTATTTTGCTCTCTTTAAAGGTATTTTTTTTCTTTTACCTTAGATTTTTTTTTAACTTCTCAAGATGGATGTTTTGCTATTTAATTTTTAGTTAGTCTTTTCTAAGTTTTAAGCTTTTATATATTTCATTCTAAAAACAGTTTTGGCTGTACCATTACAGGTTTTGAATTGTAGTATTTCTCGCTAGTTTGAAGTCCTAAATATTTTCTAATTATCATTATGACCCTTTAACTCGTGGATTTAAAAGTGTTTATAATTTCCAAACTCATGATGTTTTACTATTTGATGTTTTGTTATTGATTTTAAGTTAATTGTATTGTGACGCATATAATCCTAAATCTTTTAAATACATTTAGGCTTGGCTTTTTGCATAGCATAGAATCAATTTTCATCAGTGTTCCATTGTGGTTGAGAATAATGTATATACCTTTGGTGTTTAGTTTGCAGTGTTCTATGTATTGACATTAGATCAATTTATTAATTATTTCATTTAAATGAACTCTCATTTTTTTCTGCTTAATCTATCAATTACTGAGAATGCTATACTAATCTATGCTAATCTACTATAATGGTAGATTTCTCAATTTCTTCTTAGTTCTCAAATTTATACCTTATATATTTAGGGTTTTGTATACATATATGATTTTTATGTCTTCATGATGAATTAAACCCTTTATTATTATACAGCACATGCTGTCTCTTGCGGTGTTTTTTCCCTTAAATGTGTTTATTTCAGCTGAGTTATATATACCAGTTTTATCTGGTTTACCATTTGCATGATAAAATTTTTCCATTTTTTTTCTTTTACCTTTGAATATTCTAATGTTTCAGATTTATGCAGTATTTAGTTGTACTTTTAAAATTCAACATGACAAAGTTTCTTTTTCAACTTAACAGTCTATTGATATTTTTTATTGAGGTATACTTTCTATAGAATAAATGATACAGATCTTAAGTATGCTACATTTAACATAATTACAGATTTACTTGTATTTAAATTCACCATCTTTGTGATTTCTATTGTTACTCCTTGTTCTATATTTTCTTCTCTCTTTTTTTGCCTTCTTTTGATTCACTGCTCTTTTGGGGCTATGATTTCATTTTCCTCTTCAGTTGTTTGAATTTATATATTCTGTTAATGCTCTTCATGGTTATCTGAGAAATTATAACATGCACCCATATCTTATCAAAGTTAAAAACATTTACCCACAGTTCATATTCAAAATATTTGATACCAGCACACTATGAGCTCTGATAATTTTAAATGGATATTGAATAGTCAGAACTGATAGCAGCCAAAACATCTGATTATCAGCTCTACCTGTCTGCCTACTATTGATATAATATACACACAGCTTAGAATACTGTATCTCCATTCATCCTTTCCCAACTTATATGCCATTGTTGTCATATATTTTAGTGTATTATTTTAAAATATTGTTTTATTCTTTTTGTTTGTCAAAATATGTTTAGAATTATTAAAATATTTACAATTCTTTCTGCTGTTCATTACTTCTTGAAATTCACACCTGCTTTGAAATCACAGTTCTTCTGTCTAAAATATGTTGTTTATAATTTCTTTAGTGCAAGTTCGTTGGTGGAAAACTTAAAACTTTATTTTCCTGATATCATTACATTCTCTCCACTTATGAAAATAACTTTACTGTAATACTCTAGAATAAGAGTTATTTTCTCTCTTTGTAATGAAAATATCATCCACTGTCTTGCTTCCACTGTTGCTGAAGCTAAATCAGCCATCTGTCTAATTGATTCTCCTTTGAATACAATCTACCTTTTCTTTCTGTCTGACTTTAAAGATCTTTTAACATTCTACAGTTTCAACATTCTTCTTACTTGGATTTTTGGGGTTCTTGAGTTTGTGATATTATGTTTCCTTAGTTCCAAGCCATTATCTATTCAAATATTGTCTTTGCCCTATTCTCACTCATTTTTCCTATGGAACTCCAGTAGGTTAGCTTTTCCCACTTTAAAAAAATTTTTTTATTTTAGCTTTTCCCACTTTGTCATTCACATCTCTTGATACTTATTTGTCTTTCTATGCTATATTCTGAATAGTTTCTTCAGTGCTATCATTCAGTTTACTGATTATCTCTTTTGCTGTGTCTAATTTGCTTTTAGGTATTTCCATTTATTTTTCATTATATTTTAGTTTCTGGAAGTTCTTTTTAGTCCCTTTTCAAATAATTTGGTTCTTAACTCATTCATAATATCAAACCTCTATTTTAGTTCTTTGAATGTATTAAACATGGGTAGTCAATATATTGTTTCTGCTAAATTTAGTATTTAAATTCTGTGTGGATCTGATTCTGTTATGTTTTTTCTGCTTGGTTTTACCTCATAATGTGTTTTTTGTCCTTGGCTGTTTACTAACTCTTGATAATTAGGTATACTTTTTCTGTGGACACTCTCTAAGGTCTTGGATGAAAGAGAGTTGGTCTAGGTAGAATTGTTGTTTGCTTCTGGCAGGTATCTAGAGGCCTTACCTGATTAGGACTACTCCCAGCAAATTCTCAGCTTGAGGCTTTTCTGACTACCAGTGTAGTATGAACTCAATTCACAAACAATATGAGGTCTAGTTTTTGGTTATAATTTCTCAGGGAAGATAGTTTTTTATTCACTGACACGAAGTTTTGAGATCATCAATTTTTTTGTGTGTGCGGTCCATCAGAACAGGGATGGTAGAGTATTGCCCTTTGGTGCTTACTTTTTATAGTGGGGTGATCTATTGTAATCTCCACCTTGAGTGAGCCCTAGAAATTTTATTCCTATTCTTCAAACCTCATAAGGCTGAACAACAAAGGCTTGATCTCCCTGGTTTTATAAATACTCTCAAGCAAAAACTATTTTAAATAATTACTACTTAATAAATATAATAAATAACTTTTCAATACTAAAATTATTACTATTTTAAATAATTTAAATATCTTACCTTTCTAGATTCCTGCCTTCACCTTGTTTTTCACCCAAATAGCCCATATGTTTTGTTAGTTTATGGATAAATTTAAGATGAGTTAAAAAGACTTCCCATCTATCACTATAAGTTGATTTAAACAAGATAGTCTGTCCAGGTCCCTAGTACACCATATTCCTAAAATGGAACTCCAATGCCTTTTCTTTTCAGTCATTTTATAAACAGTTATTGGCCACTTCTTGTGTGCTGGTCATTATGGAAAAAGCTTGAGGTACAGAGTTCAGTAAGTTGTAGGCCCTAACTTCAAGTTAATCACAGTCTAGAGGAGGGAAGGACTCACATAAACAAAATATTATAACATGAAAAATGATGAAAGATCAGAACATTATGATGTCAGAGAAGAGATGCAGAGACCAATCCTGTTTCAGCCTAAAGCAGGTGGTGTGAGAGAATGAACTTTGAAGGAGTAATGTCTGAGGAATATAAGCAGAATATGAGCTTCATGAGGGCAGGTCCCTAATCTGACTTGGTCAATATTGTATTCTTTATGTTTAGAACTGGTACTTACTAAATATTTGTTGAATTAACAAATGTTTGAATAAGATGTAATTAAAATCTGGCTAACTTTTCTTGCACTTACCTGAAGGAATCATGACTATTGATGAATGACACCATGTCTTTATTTTTCCTAATTTTCTCTAATTTATCCTTCCCCAAGTTAAAAATCATGTGTACCTTCATCATGTCTTTCTTAAATATACGAGAATAGAAAAAGAGGGGAAGTGGTTCTGGAATTCAGAGGGTATAAGGCCTGTGACAGAACAAGTTATTAGTCCATATTTTTCTTTATTTAATATTTTCATTTATCATCAGCCTCTTTTTAAAATACAAGGGGAAAATAAATAAATAAAATAAAATACAAGGGAAGAGTTCACTCTGGCTCTGAATTTACATTTAAATAGTTATGTTATAATGGAAAGAGCTTTGGACACAGATCTTGATTTGAATCTTAGCTCTACATCTTGTTAGCTATATAAACTCTAAGCCTTGTTTCCCTTATTTATAAAATAGAGTTATGGGGAATTCCCTGGTGGTCTAGTGTTAGGACTCCACACTTTCACTGCTGAGGGCCCAGGTTCAATCCCTGGTCAGGGAACTAAGATCCTGCAAACTGCACATTGTGGCCAAAAAAACAAAAACAAAAAGACAAAAAAAAACAAGAGAACTTTAAAATAGAGTTCATGTTTGCAGTATTGCAACTCTTAGAAATAATTGTATGATATATAAAATATGTAAATAAATAGAAATAATATATACAAATAAATTACATGTAATATATATACATAAGCTTATTAATATATGGAACATTGTTATTTTTATTAGCATTGTTGTTATTCTTGTAATATATCTGATGATTTTCATAGCTGAACTTTTCCCTGCCTTTCCTCTACTTACCTCCAATTAAATAATTGGAGATTGTTAAATTAAATATTAAATAATAAATTTAAAAATTTTGTAGGACAGTATGCTTTTGGAGGTTGTCTGTTGGGAGTTTTGGTGAGTAGATCATGTAATTTTGGGTTATAATGTTGACTCAAATCTTGGTACTCTTATCTCTTCAGTCCTAATCTGGACAAATAGCAACAAGTTCACTTCACTAGTTGCATGGAGTGGTGAAAGTTGTAAATGGTAGGAAGAATTTTGGCACATGAAGTTTGATTATATTTAAATCTACATTATAAATCCCCCAATAAATGTTTTTTTGTAAAACATATTATTTTATATTCCCATTTTATTTTTTATATAAACACAGAATATAATATACAATGGGTTATATTCTCTGTCCCATCCTCATTCATGGGCATTTATTTCCAAAGGTAAAGTAGAATAATAAAAATAAAGAGCATGCAAAGAATAGAATAACATTTCCTTTCTTTTTGGTATATTAAAAAAAGAAACACAAAATTTTGATTCAGAACCTCATGGATGTATATTTGTTAATACAAGAAACTCAAAGGGTCAGGAAATATGTACTAGAGTTGATGCATATTAATGATATCAGTTTTCTTTTAAAATGTATGACTAGAGTGTTTATTTTTTCTGGAGTACCAAAATTATGAGTATCAGAAGACTAGAGAACTGTGGAAATATAAACTCTGACTTTGTACAGGTACTTTTTTGGTTGGCTATTCTAACAATTAATTTTCTTCTTTCTTTTAAGTGCCTTCTTCAGTTTGGAACATACTCTCAAATTTTGAAATTAGCAGAGGCATATTGAAAAGTTAGCAAGTTACTAAGGCAGTAGTGGGGTTTATGTTCTCATTTCATGTGAGTGAAATTAATAATGTTTGACTGGATTTATATAAAGTTTAATAATCTTTCTTGTATTGTCTGGTACTGTCTTGGTATTTTTCTCTTGAGATTGGCAAGGTCAAAATTCAGGTACTCAGAAAGGGAAAAAAAAAATTATGGGAAATTTTACCAATATTATCTTAAGAGAATGCTGATTTCCACGTGTTATAATTCAACTTAAGCTGTTCTGAATTTTAAAATAGGTGTCTCAGTTTATCCCTTCCTTATTGTGGGTGTAACACTATCGAATGCTCCCTCTGTTATCAATGGTTGGAAAGAATTTGAAAATCAAAATAGTTAAAATGCAATAGAAGCTTTTCTTATTGGATATAGAACTTTAATCTCTCCAGAAATAGGTTCTTTCTGATAAAAACTGAATCAATACAACTATAATTTCAATTAAAATATAATTTGTGTTCTTGAGAACTTTAGGCATTCTGTGGAGAAGTTTTTTTTTTTTTTTTTTTAATAAAGCACGTACTCTCTAGAAATTGAGGAAGAAAGTTACCATATTTAAGGTAACAGATATTTATTGTCTATTTTAGGTTAAACATTCTATTACATCTGCAGGAGATACAAAATTAAGAAAGACATTTTTCTTGACTTCAAATAGCTTTCAATTTATTGGGTAATTGGACAAATGTAATGATCTATCAAATAAGGTACAGAATTAGCTCTAAGGGCTTTTGGATGATGGAAAGATTGTATCTTCTTAGAGGTAGAAGAATAAAGAAAGAGATAACAAACCTGTGGGCTTTAGAGGTAAGCTTTAAGGGCAAATAAAATTTTGGCAGCTGAGGATATGAAATGTTACAGGAATTACAGTCTAGGCTAACAGCATAAGATGACAAGAAGCAAGGAATTCTGGGCATATTTAGAGAACAGTGAGTATCATAGGCTTAATACATAGAGAATATATTTTAAAAATTTTTTATTGGCGTGTAGTTGCTTTACAATGTTGTGTTAGTTTCTGCTGTACAGCAAAGTGAGTCAGTCATGGAGAATATTGAGAAGCTGAAAACGTGGGCTTCATCTGGTAGATCGAGAAATTTAGGCTATATTAGCCGTCAGTAGGAAAACCTGCAGACCAGGTTTTACCAGGATAATGTCATCATCCAAACTGTTCTTTGGGAATAATTCTTTAGCATCATGTTCAAAGACCTAGAGGATGCAATAGCATAATGTACACTGAGAATCACAAAGACTTTGACACAATTGGAGTGAAGCAGGCATTCGGGGGAATGTAGAAGATGAGGCTAAAGAGGAGGCAAGAACCTTAGGTTCTAGGAAGTATTAAATTGATCTTAATGGTGAGAATTAATCAAGAACAATCCTTAACTAGAGGTATAACATTAAGAACATTCTAGAAGTTTGGGAGTGGAACCATTTCTCCCTCATCTTGTGCTTCTTCCTGAAGGGACTATTCTTCCTTCTCTTTTGATTCCTCTTCTCAATATCATTTTTCTTCTTATTTAGTTCCAGGAAGATCTACTGTCAGAGAATCTGTCCTTTCTCATTTCTCTGTGCCCAACACATCCAAAGACCTTATATTTGAGGATGCGAAGACACAATAAGGAAATAGCCCCAGATGATTCTAACTTTCACAAGAGACATTTCATGGCATGGAGGAGATTGTTGAAACTATTGCAGTGGGTGAGAATGCCAAGGGAGAGAATGCAAACAGAGGAGAAAAGAAAGTCAAGGACAGAGCCTTGGGGAATGCTTATTTTTAGATGATGAGAGGAGGACAAAGAGCCTGAGAAGGAGAAAGGACAGATCAAAAAAATAGGAGCAGAACCAGAGACAAAGAAAGTAATTGAATAGAAGAGAGAAGAGAGTTGCCAGTGGAGTGGTGTGAACAGGATCGACAACATAGAGACAGTAATAAAGAAGACCACTTAGGTAAAGCAGATGAATTAAGAGTAGATTTAGCACTGCTACTAAAGTGAGGGTGGTAAACAGATTCTAGATTGCAACAAGTTAAGGCAGGGAAAGGATTGAGACTGAAGATGGGAAGAATCAAAGATGGATTGATAGAGAAAACACAGAAATGAGAATGTTATTAAGAACACAATGGGAGACAGCCTTGGAAGAGAGGACAGAGACCAGAAAGAAATGAGGGGGACAACCAAGACAGAGAGATTTTAGGTGGAGAAGGAGAGGCTGAAGGTGTTCAGTGTGACACATGTAGCATAGTCGTTCAAAGTGCTGTCCCTGGGAGCAGACCCTAGCTCTACCTCTAACTTTGAGACCTTATATATGTCACTTGAGCTGACCTCATCTCCCTTCTAACTCTCCTCTCAAGTAGGAATAATGACAGTACTTACAGAGTTGGAATGAAGACTAAATGAGTTAAAACTTAGAGCAATAGTTGCCCATGATCATTACTTATTATTGGGGGGACAGTATGGGTGGTATTTTCTGTGGAGTTTCTGGTAAAAACATCATGGCAAGCGAAGGCTTAAAGGTAGAGCTAGGGAATGAGGACCTTTGACATGATTGATCATGTGATCTAAGTGAGTAAGGGGCCAGATGAAATCACTGAGCATCACTGAGATAGACTTTGAGAATATGGGAAGAGGAGGGAAGGGACTGGAGCCTAAGTGAGAAAAAAGAGTCTTAAACCTTATACAAGTACATATATAAAAAGAAATGTAAAAAATGGGGAACAAATCATCTGCAAGAGTAAATCTTGAATTTTCATAAGTCAGGTAGGCACAGTACTGCCATCCTGTAAATTACAGGTGGTTCAGGGCTTGTTCATGGGAAGCTTCTCAGATTTCTTACATACTAGATATTCTTCTGAAGAGATCTGAATAAATTAACAGAGAAAACCAGGTAACTGCTGGCTTATCATTGTAGTATAACATTAGACTCCTCCTTCCCCTAAAGTACAGAAGAAGGGATTATAGAGCCTCAGTGTTGGAGGGTGCTTGAAAAGTGGTTCAATAGAACCAACAAGCAGGTACTCAAATCCTGTACCACTGGAGCAGGTGATTGGTTGGTTGTTTGTTGTTTGTTTTTTAGTCTCTGTTTTAAACCATGCACCAACAATAGAGAACTAACTGATCATTAGAAGGAAATGCTTAAAACTTTCCTTTTTGTGGTCAAACTAGGTCATAGCTCTACCATTTGGCACTCAATAGAATATGTGTAATGTCATTTCCATTGCCAATTTGTTAGATATTTGAACACAGCTATTTAGTTCTTTCTGAATCTTTACAATGGGAGGGAGGTGGTGTGGTGAAACAGGTTCAGCTCACTCCATCACTCCTTCCCTGAGATGTTTTTGAGTTCCTGTGTTGCTTTGGCTACTTTGAGCCTCAGTTTTTCAGTGTTCCAGAAAGGTTGTCCCTAGGAAGGAAAGGATAAAGGTAGTGCACAGGTCGTATTTGATCAATGTGAAGGCGAGGAGGACTAGAATCTAAATTTGTGTTATTTGATGTAAAACTTGCCGGCTGACCAAGTGGACACAGAGGGTAAACAGAAAGTTCATATGTGTCTCAGTTATCTTATGAGTGAAATGGGGGTGATGTTACCTCTTTAGGTTGTAGTAGGGATTAAATGAGCCTATAGCCAGAGACTGACATCTTAGAGGTACTCATTAAAGAGTACCTATCATGGTTATTATCATTATTATCAAGTGGTGTCACCAATAATTGTAATACAGTCTATTGTTTTGTGTGTGCGTTGGGTAAAATTTAATTCTTTTCTAAGTTATCAGTATGGAGAACATGTATATATAAATTCTTTATACATTTTATGGAACCACTTAATTGGAACTGTAATATTTTTCATTTAAAATGGAGATTATTTAAAAAGTGAATATGATGTATCATCAGGCTTCTTGTTGATCTTTGTGTTCAGAATTTAAATCCATGGGATAGATCACATTGCAGTTTATATTGAAATGCAGAAGGAAATGGCAATTCTGTATTCATGACAGCCTATTTAAAATGGGCATGAAAGAGTCTCTTATAACAACGTTATATTGTATTGATTTGCCTTTCAAGTATTTATTTATTTATTATATGTGCCATTTCTGAAAAATGAAAAGTGCAACAAAAATTCATGGTTATCTCCAGGTTCCAGGGGGCAGGATGGATGCGAGAGTGTATTTATGGGGTATTTATTTCCTAATATATGCAATGGAGTTGATTCCAAATGATTTGACCTAGAAACAGAATGTAAATCTCTATAGGCACAAGTAGAGTTAAGGTTTGCACTAAATCTCTGGTAAAATACCCCAAAGTAAGTTATGAATATTCCTTTTCATGTATCAAATTAAATATAACCTTACTGGGAAGCCAGTGACGAAACAGGACCCCTGTACCACTTTGTATTTATCACAGCATCCATCACCAACTTATATTTGATTTATGGAAGAAATATCTTACTTCTGCCACTATCTTGCACATTCTTTAAAGACAATATCTTTGGCCTTTAATGCCTTGCATATAAGTGAAGCTATGGGGTAAGGAACTACTCCCCATTTATCCAGCTCCTCCTGTGTGCCTGGCACTGTTCTGGTCAGTTCAATAACAGTTAACATTTATGTAGTACTTAGCGTGGGATAGGTATTGTGTCCCAAGTGCTTTATATACATTATGCATTTAAGTCTTCAAATAGCCATATGACTAGATATCATCTCCATTTTCCAGTTGAGGAGACTCAGATTCTGAGAGATTAAGTAACTTGCCAAGAGTTAGCCAGTTCATAATTGGTGAATTCAGGCTAAGAACCCAAGTTTGATTGATTGAAAAGCCCATCTTCCTTCCATTAATAGTTTTTAACACATTTTGATCTAGGACTGAATGCATAAATGAGAATTTGGGGAATATATAATTTTTCTGAATCTAAGACCATTGCTAAAACATAAAAATTCTCACTTACCTCAGAGAGAGACCAAGCCAAGAATACAATGCTCATTCATTCATTCAGTAAATTACTTATTGCAACTTACTTCATGCCAAGCATTTCGGTAGGAAATGAAGACATAGAGATAAAAGATTGTCCCTGATCCCCATTGCCTTAGGGTCTTTAGGGGATTCAGACAATTTAAAAAAAAAGTCTAATATGCAGCTACTATGGAAACTTTCACAGCATAGGGGTGCAGGGAGGTTACTAAAGACTTTCCAGAGTGGCTGATAGCACAGCTGAGTCTTAGAGACAAATAAAAACCTTGTTTTAAACCTCTCAATTCAGTCAAAAGCTGTTTTCAATTCATTTACTTGCAACCTATGGCAGTAGCTTAATGTGACAAAACTCTTGGCAGTGGAGATGTGTGTGTGTGTGTGTGTGTGTGTGTGTGTGTGTGTGTGTGTGTGTGTAGAGCGAGAGAGAGAGAGAGAGAGAGAGAGAGAGAGAGAGAGAGAGGTTTGGAGTATAATATAGGTATGCATCTGTCTCTATCTTAAACAATTTGTGTGTGTGTGTGTGTGTGTGTGTGTGTGTGTGTGTGTGTGTGTGTGTATGGAGCGAGAGAAAGAGAGAGAGAAGAGGGGGGTAACGGGAGAAGAGAGGAGAGGGGAAGAGAGGAAGAGAGACAGAGAGACAGTGAGAGATAGAGAACAAGTGAGAGCCTCCTGAAATTTCACCACAGTTTGCAGTTTGGCACTGTCTTTTTATCTGGTTTGGGAAATTATACCCTTTCTCAGGAATTGATTGTCATTTTTGATTTTCTGTAAAGGAGGTTGACAGTTGAAAGACTGCTGAACTTTTCTGAGATTCTGCACTGTCACTTGCTTCCTTTCTCCTGCACTCCTTTCCTTTCCTAGACTGACACCATCAGTTACTGCAAAGGGTGATGCTGATTTCCTTAATAGCCAGATTGGGATGTGAACACAAAGACTGTGCTGAATCAGAGAGGGTGGTAAGAAATGAGCAGCAAGTTAAACAGCAACCATAATTGCATTTATTCCCAGACTCTTGGTAAAACCAGAGTAGCTGGGGAGAAATACCGGAATTACAGGTGGAGGGCTCTAAACTTTATGCAGACTTCAAAGCTGGCAATTGTCAATCATTTCAATCATAGTGCAGTTAGCAAGGGGACCCTTTCCTTTGGATGTTATATGTACTTTTCCCCCTACCTCCACACACACTCACTAGTATAGAGTTTAACATACAATGTGAGCTCAAGAAATGTATGCTCTATAAATGTTACACCTAAGGGAAGAATAATAATGCTTGTGGGAAAATGGGAGCATTATTTTCCACCTCCTTCCTCTGGTTCATTCCCCTCTTGGTCCAGCACTGCCACAGATTTTCTTGTTTTTACTTTTTCCATGCCCGGGCTTTTTTTAGTACTCTCATGAAGGACTAAGTATTGTTTTCTTATAGTTCTATTCTTGTTGACTTGCATATTGTCTAATGCAAACCTTATCCTTTTAGGACACTGCAGTCCCTCTTCTTTCCCGCCCCCTCAGCCGTCTTCCTTTTCTATATATACCCCTTCAATTTTAAGCAGTTTTCCTACCATGTCATAGTCCCATGTAGAGACACATTAACTGCAGCAAATGTGTGCATGCTTTTCTCTATTGTGAGGCTTTGGATTGCATGGAATTCTCTCTCCAAGACAATGATTTCCCTGTTTAAGATTTAAGAATTGAAAACATTTATCTTCTTCACTACGGTTTTACTTTTTCTCGCTCCCCTTCCTTGAATTGATCCTAATGGGTGTTTGCTGATGGTTTGGTGCAACTGTAAAATAGAAGGAGAAAGTTGGTTAAATCATTCTTCCTGTTAGGCATTACCAAATACTTTCTTGCTAGAAAAATATTTGTTTAAAAAAGGAGAAAAAAAACACCAGTGGAGAAATATCTTAGATCTGGGATGCTGTTAATTTTGAAGACATCTAATTTCAGGCAAATGAAAAGTTCTATATTTTTCATACCTCAGTCACAGCCTATATCAGGTTATATGTCAATTATTAGTGTAAATTTTTACCTTATTAAATAGTGTGTACTTCAAGGACAGAAGTTTCTTCTGTTTATTCCTCTTTCTGTCCCTAGCATCTAGCATAATGCCTGGCATGTAGCAGGCCCTGCATAAAGATTCTTGCATGTATCTTTTATCACTGTTATCTCCTAGGAGTAGCAGAGTTTTAATTTTCCCAGTGAATATTATATAAAATTCATACCATTCAGATTCAAGTCATACTTTGTTGATTTGCACTGTTGTGTCACAATTTAAGCAACTGTTCTACACATCCAAATGCCCTTTTAAATTGTGAATATGTTTTGCACAAACACATATTAGAACATTAAATTATGCAGCCAACTTGAGAGAATGCTTCTGAAAATATGAACATATGTGATTTAAAAACAGAAAGGTAAAAATTAGCATCTCAAAATAAAAGTTCCAAGGGAACTTAACGGATTTAAGAGGATGGGCTGTGCTGTATGGTATCATATAAAATGTTAAGAAGAAAGTCAATCTTTCACCCAGGTGTTTAATTATTAAGTCAAATGTTTAGATGCTATACTCTCCTTACCCACATTTCTATTATTTAACAAAAGCTAAAGCCTTCTAAGCTGGTACAGATGGATTGACTAGCTATTCTGACTGTAATCAACCATAAAAGGAAACAAAATGCCCAAATGTATTTCTGTCCATTGATTCATCTGGGGCAGAGTAGAAGATGAAAAATGTGCGAACTGCTATCAAGCACAAATACAAAGGTACTATCCCTGAAACAGAAGTAAGAAACTTGAATAAGAACCCTCAAATACCATTTTCATGAAGACAACAGAAATGCTGCAGTCTGAGGGGGAGGAATTCAAATTGAAATGAGCTACCAGAGGAGCTGTGCCATGGAAACTCCTCAGCTGCTGACTGGAAGAGATCTTCAAAAGCCCTAAAAAGGAAGAAAAAGCATCTTCTGTATGAATATGATGGAAAAAAGGGGGAGAAAAATTTAGAAGCTGGTTTGTTGATAGGCATGCATGTTTCCAAGCTTACTCCAGCCAGGGAAAGGAAAGGGATTGAAAAAAATGAATTCTGGATGAAGTGCTTTTGGGGGATGATTAAAAGATCTAGATGTTAGGGTATTCTTTTGTCTAGACTAAGGTTATATAGTCAGCTTCTTAATACATATTGCTTGAAGTGGTTCTCTCTAGGTGTCTTCCATGGTTTTACATCTTATAGGAAAAGTTAGATGCTATCTAGCCTTTTCATATTTCCTTAGAGTTTTGTCTATATGACATAGAAAAAATCATACGCAAATTTAAAAGTAAACCCGAATAATTTTCTACACTATGCTGATAATAAAGATGCACTAAGAAGGTAACTGGATGGATTATTTGGAATGTGTGATGTCAGGAATAGGTTAGGGAAGAGAATGAAGTTGGTGGGGAAAGCATGGGTAATGGAGTTAGGCCTTTTTACATTCATTAAATATTTATTGAGGGTCTACTGTAAGTCAGGCATTGTTGTGGCGTCCAGGTAAATAGTAGAGAATAAAAGAGAGAAGGTCCCTGTCCCCATGGAACCCATAGATTTGTAAGGGAGAAAATCATTAACAGTGGCACAATGAATCTATGATTTCATTTTGCCATCAGATACTAAAGAAAAAATATTGAGATAGAAAGAGGTTACGGTGTTTGAGGAACTAAAGAAGTGTACTAGTCCTATTTTTGAAAGTTACTTGTGTTTTTACCATGGAAAAGTTACTTAATCTCTCTGAGCCTCAGTTTTCTCAGTTGTAAAATAGATTTAAAAAGAGCTACTAAATAATGTAGTGTGAATAAAGTGGAATGAGATGGGTAAAGTGTCTAACACAGACCCACTTTGGATCTTTCACATAAATAAGAATTAACTAGAAAACCCTTTTATTCTAGTTATATCACCAACAACCTAATCTACATTTTCTTCTCCTTCCTAAGTGTCAAAGAACCTGACCCCAGACTTAGGGCAGTATAGATTACTGAAAATTGACCATCAAGGTCAAATCCTGTCCTTTCAGGCAAGGATCCTGTTCTGTCATGGCCAATTAGGTACAGATACGACTTCTATATAAAAATGTATCCAAAATCTCTCTCCTGATTACTCTATTTTATTATCAGCGAACAGTCCATCCCTTATTTTTTTGAAGTGGTAGAAAGGACCTGAGCTCTTTATTTTTGGACTAGTGTTCTGATTAATCTGTTGTTAGCCTATACATTTCATCTTTTAAACACCCTTCAGGGAATTGGGTATTGGGCATTCGGGAAGCCCTGAAATCCAGGGTGGTCTGGCATAAAGAGGAGTGTTAACATTTCAGGCTAACAGCACAGTGGCATGAACATAACTGAACACTGCTTTGAAGATTCAGAGTCCTGCAATGCCCTTGGGTCAACATGCTAATGACTCATAACTCAGCATGTTAGGAGCTGAAAGTGAATGGGACCCAAGCCCAGGATCACACCTCAGAAGTTGATTTCTTTAAGATGGAATTCTTGTATGTCCTTATTTTAAATATTTTGCCTTTTTCTCTTAAAGGAATGAGTTTTGTTTCATCAAGTAATCTGGAAAATGTATTTCTGGTTATTTCAAATTTTAAGAATTGAATTCAGGAGGATCTTAGCATTTAAAGAACAAGTTGTTGAATGTGTAGATACATTTCCTCTATCCCTGCTTCAGTGCCACATATTTTAATGGCATATACTGTAGACTCAGAGTGAATTTTTCCCAACCTGGAAGACATCCTTAGTTCAGGTGGTATAATACATATCCCAATTAGGGAGGCAATGAGTAACAAATCTTATAATACATCATCTAAGAGAAGCTTTTAAAAATACTGCTTCCTGGGCTCTATCTCAGATATACAGAATGAGAAACTCTAGGGATGGAGCCCCCAAATCCATAATTTAACAAAATCTCTCCAGGTGATTCTGGTGAAAGAGGTCTGTGGATATGCCTTTTTTGCCCACAGGCACATTTCTGACAGTCATTATAGGTGTAATCAGTGATTCTGCTGATTGCAGTTGTTCCTGTCTCTCTAGTTATGCCCCAGATGTGTTGTAATTCAAAATGAAGCTCCATTTCAAGTATTGGGAGGGAAGGCAATGTTGCTCACAAGAACGGAATCCTTGCTCACTTATAAATATTCTCTCTCTTTCTCGTTTGGAAGTATTCTACTGAGAAAATGCTGAAAATAAGGTGCAGATATGTGTGTATTTATGTGCATGTATGAGTTTGTATTTTTTCGTAGAATAATAACAGCCTTAATGAGAAGCCCTTTCATTAGGATTATAGCATAAGGGACTATAAAAACATTCTTAGGTAAATTGCCATTTTGTAAACTTCTTAGTTTGAATTATTCAGCTGTGGTTACTATGAGACCGCGAGCCTTGTTCACTTTGCAGAGGAAAATTCTAGTGGTCCCCCAGTGTCCCCAGACTGTGGAAGAGCTCATTAAAGGAAAAGTACTGCTCTCCCTGCTAAAGACACATGAGCCAACTGTAGAATGTCCACATCAGGGTGTTAGGTGTACCTTTCATTTGTCAGAGCTTGCACTTTCAGATGGGGGTTGTCCTTTGAAGTGTTAAGATGCCTCCTTGCTGGAAATAGTTATCATGCTTAGGTAGGTCCACTCTGTCCCAGGGATCTGATATTTTGGAATAATGAAACTCGGTCTTCTTTTTGTATAGGGTGAGTGAAATAGTGATTTATTTACCATTTACTTATTTAACACTTAATATTTTGTCCTTATACTCCTAATGGTTTATGTATATAATTTCATGTAATTCTCCTAATGATTCTAAGGGAGGATTACTCCATGTTACAAAGGAGGAAACAGATTCAGAGTAGTTGGGTAAACTACCCAAGTAGGTAAAAGACCCTGGATTTGAACCAAATTCTAACTCTAAATCCTAGACTTCATCTCTAACTTAGAATGCACAGTGGTATAGAACCTTTGATTGCTACTTATTATTCTTCAAGAACCAGGGATATAGTAACTGCTGTCCCAGCTGAGGAGAAATTTTGAGCAAACTGTCTTCAGCAAAGCCCACTGTCTCATCCCAGAGCTGGAGCCAGGAATTTGTGCCTCATTAGGTGACCATAGCTCTTCCCTCCTTCATTTGAATTTATGAGGTTCTGTGATACTGAAAGGGAAATGGGTTTGTGGTCCCCTATTCTCCCACCCCTACAAGGTGAATTGGATAGGGAGCAAGTGAAATTGGGCCCATCTGTTGGGCAAATGTTGACCTTGGAAGCAGGCAGTGGTCAGAATTTGGCAGGGAGAACATGGGGAAGTCTGGGATTATCCTATTAGCTCAATCACAAATATTGAGTTAAATTTTTCAGATTTACAAAGGAAACTAGTGAAACATTAATGCAGCAATAGATCAATGACTTCTTTATATTCATTTGTAAAATAAAAATTCTAGGTCCAAGATGGAGCCGCTCCTGCCCAGGGTGCCACACCAGCAAACTGAAACTTAGATAACTTTTGTGTCCCTATACATGCTTCACTTGACCGGAAATGCAGTATATCCAGTTAGTCAATTCCCAAATGCCAAGCTAACAATGGACTCTGTACTTATTTCCGTGTTCCTTGATCTTTCTAAATATGTGAAACCCTAGCCAATCAACCTCCAAGTACTTTTTCCTTGTTTCCTGCTTGCCTCTTTCTATAAAATCTTGCAGCCCTTTTCCCTTATAGTAGTTCCCCCTTTTCCTCAGGGAATATGTTTCAAAACCCTCAATGGATGCCCAAAACTGTGATAGTATTGAACCCTGTATATACTGTTTTTTCCTATACATACCTATGATAAAGTTTAATTTACAAATTAGGCACAGTAAGAGGTTAACAACAATAACTAATTATAAAATAGAAAAATTATAACAATATTCTATAAGTTATGTGAATGTGGTCTCTCTTAAAATATCTTATTGTACAATGCCTTTTCCATCTTAACTAAGCACTGAACATGTCCTGTGGCGTTACCTTTTACAGTTTGAGGTGCGACAGCAAAACTAGAACAGGTTCTTTTTCCTTCTTCATAATATCATGCATAGAAGATTCTTTCTTACTGTAGATCTTCATAGTCTCAATATACACTCATTTTCTTTCCTTATTAAGTTGAGAACTTTCACCTTTTCTTTTAAAGAAGGCACTTTATGGCTTCTCTTTGGCATATCCAAATGGCCAACATCACTACTCTTGTGCTTTGGGGCTATTATTGTGTAAAATAAATATTTCTTGAAGACAAGCACTGTGATACTGTGACAGTTGATCTGGTAATCAAGAGGGTTACTAAGTGACTAAGGGTAGAATCCACTGGACAAGGGGATGATTCACTTCCCAGGCAGGATGGAGCCAGACAAGATGAAATTTCATCATGCTACTCAGGATGGCACACAATTTAAAACTTATGAATTGTTTACTTCTGGAATTTTCCATTTAATATTTTTGGACCATGGGTAACTGAAACCACAGTAAGTGAAACCGCAGATAAGGAGGGACTACTGTACTTTGTAGTTCTCCAAACTGTTGAGATTAGAGACTGCTTCCTTTGTGAAGTATTAAAGTTTGTTTGTATGACCTAAATTGTCTTCTTTAATCATTTTAACATGGTTTCACACATGATGAGAGGAAGTTGAGGGCCAGGGAGATAATACTTACCTGAGGAGTTCAAAGACTTAGAGGATACACATACAGGGAATGGAACCCTTGTCTCCTGACGGCAAAAGCAGACTTTCCACACTGGATCCTGCCCTCTCTCTCGTCAGGGGTCAATCTGCTTGACGTTATGTGTTGAACAGCAGCCTTTGGCTGTGTGGAGGGAGAACTGGTTTTGGTGAGGTGGACATTGGAAAAGAACAGGAGATAGGAGGGGGTAGGTGAAGATTAAAAGAGCAAGGCGAGGGGATCCAGGTGACAGGCAAATTGTACCTACTTACAATTGTGTCCAAAATTACGTAATGTTGGGGTGATACTCTTGATTTCCAGGAGGTATGAAGCCTCAGTTAATGAAGCAAATTGCATTCCTTAGAAGAAACCTGGAAGTATTATAACATGTTCCCCCACTCTGGGTTTCATTGCCTCAACTTTCACATTTCATATGCAAAAACAGCTGCTTAATAAGCCTGGAAGGTTCTTCTCCAAATTATCCTTGAGTCTGTGAACTGCTTTTAACTTTTATCCCAGGTGTCAGTTCCTGACAAGGTTTCCTCCCAAATATTAGAGGCAATGTCTCTCCACAAGAGGCACTGAAAATGGCTGGTGTCCTCAAAGCACATATCAGCTTCCAAGGGAAAAATGACAAGAAGACAGGTAAACAAGAGATTGAACTCATCTGTGGTACTTGAAGATGGCCTTGAGGACTAAGTCTAAAATTTTGGTGTGCATAAAATTGCTTAATGAAATTGTTAGAAGTGTGTATCCCTGGGATCCACCTTCTGACTTAGAGTCTTTAGTTCAAAAGCCTGGGCTTAGAAATCTGCCTGCTTAACAAGGGCCCAGATGATTTGGCTCTAAGGAGCTCCTAGACTGCACTTTGAGAAATTCTCACTTAGAGTCTTGCTATTTAAAGTGTGGCCCTGACCCTCAGCATGGGCATCACCTGGCAGTTGACAAAAATGCAGAATCTGAGGTCTTAACCCCAGCCTTCCAAATCAGAATCGGTATTTATTTTAACAACAGAAATTTATTCTGTCACAGTTCTGGAGGCTGGAAGTCCAAGATCAAGGTGTCAGTAGGTTTGGTTTCTTCTGAGGCCTCTCTCCTTAGCTTTCAGTTGGTGCCTTCATGCTGTGTCCTCACATGTTCTTCACTCTGTGTGACTGTAACCTTGGTGCCTCTCTTTGTGCCCAAATTTCCTCTTATAAGGATACCAGTCAGATTGGATTAGGGCCCACCCTAGGGACTTCATTTGAACTTAATTGCCTCTTTAAAGGCTCCATCCTCAAATCCAGTTCAACGTAATAATTTTGGGAGAACATAGTTCAGCTCATAATAGAAGGTATGGAGACCATTAATAATCCTGCTTATATACAGCTCTGTCATTGAGAAGAACCCTGAAAATAAGTTCAGAAACTCAGATCTAATGGGGACCTGAACTCCCTAAATCCATTCTTTATCTTGTGTCCTCCATTTTGGTAATTGGCAGTATCTTTGCCTTAATTTGCCCACGTCAGACATCATGGAACCTACTGCTCCCTCTCAATTACCATCAACATTAATTAGTCATCCTACCATATTTATCTCTGCTATCTTTCTAATACAATGACTTTTTTTCCCTTTTCACCTTCCACTACTCTGGTCCCTACTCCTCATCTCTTGTCACACTAGGCATAAGCCTCACCATATGTCATTCTCCTGCTTAAAATCATTCATGGTTTGCATTGTCCTAAGAAGAAAATGTCATCTCCCTAGGACGGCCTACAAGCTACTTATGATCCAGCAAATGCTTCTCTTGCCAGCTCCATCTCCGCCTTCTGCCCCCCACTACATTTCTTCACAACAGCTCTGCTCTCCAGCCATACTGGACTTTTTTCTAGCTTCCCTAATGTGCCACGTTATGTCTGATGACTGAGCCTTTGCAAAAGTTATAGTTCCCTCTACCTGGGACTCATTTTTCTTTTCTTTCTTTCTTTTCTGTTCCCTCTGCCCAATGTTTATTATCTTTCAAATCTCAGCCCATATGTCATTTTCTCTCTAAAGCCTTGTTTACTTCAATTACCTAATATAGGTGGCTTTCTTCAGTGCCCCTAATACGTTTTCATCACAATTACCTGTTCGTTTCCTTCAGTGGACTGAAAACTCATCGAGATTAGGGACTGTGTTTTACTTACAATGGCATTTCTGAAACCTGTCCAGTGTGGGACAAATAGCCAGGGCTCATACATACTTGTTGAATGTACTAATGAGGAGTCATTGCTTATATGAATCTTAAAACTCCAGGGACTGGAGCACCTGAAAGCAAGTAGAAATGATTACCATAATGTGACATTCTCAGGGAGTAACTTCTAATGGGAAACAGGTGTTGGAGAGAAGTACTTGGTCTTCTCTGAAGAAGTTAAAAAGAATTAGCCCTATAAGCTTGTGGTTTTAGAAGTTTAAGTGTACTTATGGGGACAAAGGGACAGACTCTGAAACAGGGATGGACACTGTGACACCATAGCAGTATGCCATCCCTCAAATATCTCAGTCTTCTGTGAATCTCTTAAGTCAACCTGCCACCCAGAATCACTATGAATCCAGCCTGGCACTGCCTCCTGATGAGGTGGCACAGAGAACATTTTATCAAGCTTGTTTTATCAGTCCTCCCTAGCAACTCAGGGGAAAGAGCAGCCTAGTAGGAATCCTTGCTCTTTCCTGGACTCTCTTTTTAGAACTGTTAGAACTGTAACTGGATCTCAGAGAATAGTTACCAAGTCATACTGGTTACTCGATATTGGTTCAATATCTGTTTTCCTGACATAGCTGTAAATTCCATAAAGTCAGAGATCAAATCTATTTTGCTTACCACGGATTAACCAGCTCTTAATAGAGTACTCAATAAATGCTAACTGATTTTGAAGACTTTTGCTTAGACGATTAGGGGATTGTGACACCATTAACTAGGACCAGGAATAAAGAAGTGCACATCTGACAAGGGAAGGGAAAGCATGGAGGCAGTCAAATCACAGTGCAGATCTAGAGCCTAAGAAATACACTGGCATTAGAGATACAAAGGTTTATTGTCATGGAATATTGCTGATCTTTAAAGCTTTGGGAAAATATGCAGGGAGAACATATTTAACCTATGTACATAACAATTATAATATTAACTAATATGTATTAAACACTTACCATATGCTATGCACTGTTTTAAGTGCTTAAAAAATATGCACCTCCTTAATTCTTATAAAAACTTGCAGTTACTGTAGGAATTCCTTTTAACACATGAAGAAACTGAGCCAAAAATGAGGTTAAGGAACTTGTCCAGGTTCACACAGCTTTTAAGTGGCTGAGACAAGCTTTAGACCCAGCCAGCCTGGTTCATGAGCCAAGACGCCTGAAGTAAGAAGAGGGAGGATGGTGGTTTATCCTGTTTCTTCCCATCCTATTTTAGTAAGTGTTGATGAAAAAAGTCATTTTCTATGAAGTATCAAGGTAAATTTTAGCGTTTGATACCTTGTCCTAAGAGTATTGTGTATTTATTCTAATGTGCAAGTCTATAGACTGGCAATGGCTTTGCCTAAACTGTTCCAGGTACTGAAATGGCCCATAGATAGCACGATAGCAAAAGAGTTTCTTTTAAAGCACCTTGGATTATTCTTGGCAGCTTATCCTCCAAAAGGAAGGAGCATCAGAAAGATGAACTGAAATATGCTTTGCATTGCTATGCCAGCTGTCTGTCAGAGTCCAAAATAGCTGAGACTTTCCAGAAACTGTAAAACCATCTTAAAGGTCCAATTACACTTTTAGCTTATCTGATTTTCTTAAAAAGAAAGTAGCTTAATTCATTCAATATTTAAAGAATATTTTTTTAAATAGTACTATATTCTATTTTGAATGAGTTGGCACTAATGCAGGCTAAGGGGATTGCCTCCCACTAGACCAGATCATGGAACTGCTTAAGAGCACCCATTATCATATGTAAGTCACAACTGACATGTGCTTTTATTTTATCTGTATTTTCATGTTATATTTTGATATACTTTTTGATAGCATATTAGGTGTTTCCTGTTCCCAGTAAAGCAATAAATACATTGAATTGAACACTTTCTTGTATGTATAGTTGAAAAATATGTATTTTTTATAGTAAATCTGCTTATCAAATTTTTAAAGAAACAGTTTTGCTGAATTGCAGCTTCAGGTAGGTATCTTTGCTTCTCAATAACTGCTTTAAGGGGAAAAAAATCTCCAAATTCCAAAAGACGATGGGCATTTTAAACTAAGATTCACAGAATCTGATTTCTGAGGATGTGCCTGGTAAAACAGACCAGCATGATCACCAGCTTTGCACCTCATTAGGAGATTTTAGAACCCTGCACCAAGGCAACTCCAGCCAGCTGACTCTCCAGTGAAGTCATGAATTTTAAAGCATCTTCAAATATAGATTCTATTAAAATTAGGTTTGATCTTTGGTTTGGCTTTTTGGCTAGCAGTTTCTACCCAGCAGTCAGTTTTATCTGCATCATTGGATGCTTATTTAAAGAAGATTTCATTGTTCATCTTTGTGTGTTTTTGTGTGTGTTTGTGTGTGTGTGTGTGTGTGTGTGTGTGAGAGAGAGAGAGAGAGAGAGAGAGAGAGAGAGAGGGAGGGAGAACCAGAAGTCTTAACAATAAAGTGTTGAAGCTGAGAGCAAAAGTCCATCTCTATATTTTCTCACTCCTGCCTCATTTTGCAGTTCTCTTTCTTAATACTTAGGACAGCAGAGGGATGACCACCTGAAGAGCTCCCTCCCTTAAACATGGTGATATGAATGTCCCTGCAATAGCTATGGCTAATACAGCAAGATTCCCACTGTGGTTTTACTAAGCTCAGTTTGCTCTTTCCAGGGGCCATGGAGAGAAGCCCATTTATTCACTTGAGCATTCTGGATATTGTTGACTTTTTCTTCAACTGTGCCTCAGGCTGTTGTAGTGGCAAAGGCTTTTAACAGGAGGGTTAACTGCCTGAATGTCAGAAAGCTTTAACATCCACATGCTTTACCAGCAAATAAATTCATGTGTTTTTGTACTTTCAGGTGGGTCTGAGAGCAGGTCACACATTAATAGATTATGTGTTGGAGTGGGGAAGGTGGGATGGGGCTTTGAGGAACATTTCTGGCCCTTGCTGCTGTCCCTACATTTGTGTATTGGCAATTGCATCCTGACTAGGGATTATGGTGAGAGGATGGGTTGGAGCTCACAGAGCAACCTTAGTAATTATATATTTATTCTATCTTATAGTCTACATACTTCAAAGCCCAGCTTTAAATCCATCAAACATACGTTATCAGGATGGAAATTGCTGGATCCATCAGAACTTAACTATTTTGGTCTCCACACTCTTCCTGGTGATTAGAAATGAGGCTTAGCTGCCAGATTTGTTTTGTTGATGGCCTCAATGTCCTCAACTGAAAATAAAGATAAAAATAGTATTTTCCTTAGAGGGTTATTGTGGGAAACAAGGACTAATACATGTAAAAGACTTAGATCAGTGTCTGGCACAGAGTACGTCTTGCTTAAATGTTCCCTCTTATCATATTCATCAACAGTCATGACTCCATCTTGCTGATGTATGCAGTGGTATTGGTCTGTTGGCCCAGTTTTACACCTTTTTCTCTTCCACCAAATGAAGACACAGTGAGAAGGTGGACATCTGCAACCCAAGAAAGAGCTGAATTAGCTAGCACCTTGCACTTGGATTTCCCAGATTCCAGAACCGTGAGGACTAACTTCCTGTTATTTAAGCTCGCCAGTCTATGATAATTTATTCTGGCAGCTTGAACTGACTAATATAGAGGTAACTTGTCTGAAGTTAAACAGCTATGATGTGGAGAAGCCAGAACTCAAACCTGGGTCTGCCCTTAACCGCTCTGCTGTATGGCTGCACAAAAAGCTGCCCCTTTTCTGATCAAGGCTGAAATCTCTACTGGGGCTCTTGTTTCTGCAGTCTGGCATTTAGCATCTTATAAAACTTGCACTATTTCTTTCTTTCTTGCATTTTCAAGTTTGCTGTCAATTGTCTCCCTCTTTCCTTAGATATACATGCTCTAATTTCATTTTAAATTGTATTGCAGTCCTTTGTCTCCTAGTCAGCTCCCTTAGTTGCAAAATCAATGCATTCTGTTCAGTTGCTATGTTTAGTGATCTCATTTTAATGTTAGGGAACAATTTGAGCTCTTTTAGGGGACAATTTTTCTCCTGATTTACTCACATGACAGCATTCTCTTCTGATAGTCCTCCTTTTCTGTTTCTTCTCGGTCCTCTTTGTTCATCAGGCTTAAATGTTAGTGTTTCCCAGGATTCAGTCCTTAGAAGATACTCTCTTTCTACAGCCTCAGCCTGGGAGATCTCATTTACTCTCACATCACCATGTTGCTTATGGCTCCAGGCTCTATGTATGTGGTCCAGACTAGTGTGCAGAGCATGCCTTGCTACCTCTATTCAGCATTTTTTTTTTATTTTCAAATATCAGAGCCTCAGAGAGAACTGTTCTCATTATGCAATCTAAAATGACACCCCTGCCCACTGCCTAACCCTGCAATTTCCTTCTTCATTTAAAAAAAATGTATCACCACCTGCTTTTATATTCTGTATTCATTTATTTCTTTGTTTTTTTTTCCCCTACTAAATGAATGCCTCAGAAGGAGGGGTCTAATACAGTGATTAAAAACATAGAATCCAGAGCAGATTGCCTCAGTTTGAATTCCAACTTTGCCACTTACTATGAATCTGACAAGTTACTAAAATTCGTGCCTCAGTTTCCACGTTTATAAAACGAGGATAAAATTAAGAGCATCATTCAACATCATTTAATGAATGCTTCCTATATCCCAAGTGCTGTTCTAGGCATCGGGGGTGTAGCACCAGACAGAAACCTGCAGGCAAAAATCTCTGCCTCATGGAGCTTATATTCCAATGAGGAGAGACAGACAATAAGCGAGTTAAATAAGCAAACCATACAGTCTGTCAACCAGTAGCAAGGCTGTGAAGAAAAATTAAACAGGAAGGGGGATGGAGAGTAAAGGTGTGGTGTTCAGTTTAAATCAGGGTGGTTAGAGGAGGCATCTTTATAAAGGAGACTATGAGCAAAGGCCTGAAGCAGGTTAGGGTATTAGCCATATGAATACCTGGGAGAAGAGCTTCCAGGGTTCCAGATTGATCCATTGCTTCCCTTCCTGTTCTCACACTGTCCCCCGCCACCATTGAATTATACTTTGGTCTTTCTGAGCTATGAATGTTTCACACCTCTGTATTCTTGCTTACTGTGCTCCTTCAGTTTGTAATCTCCACCTTCCTTTATTTTTTTCTGGAAAATACCTATGCATTTGTAAAATAAGGATGAAGACAATTGTACCTACCTCAAAGGTGGTTGTGAAGGCTATTTCATATGTTTAAAGCACATAATAGAGTGGTTGACCCATAGTATGTGTAATAGAAACATCAATTCTTAATTTTACTGAAATACAAATATGAATCATGTAATCTTCATTATTATGGCTGCTAACCCCTGCTCATCCTTTAGGTCCTAGCTTGCCTCAGCCCCTTAGTCTAGTGTGGTGCTTTTCTTATGTAATCCTTTTGCTTTCTCTAATACTGCATTTAGCACAGAGAACTGCAATTTCCTATTTTGGCTGCATTCCAATTTAGACTTTTAAGCAACTTGAGAATGGAGACTGTGTCTGGTTAACTGTTGTATCCCCAGTGCTAAGTCTCTGACTGGCACATAGTAAGAACTCAATAAATGAGTTATTATTATAAATAGTAAATATTTATTCATTATATATTATATTAATAAATGATAAATATGAACAAAAATTATTAACTAGGTAAATTGTATTCTATTGAAAAAGTTATTGAAAAACCTACCATAAGGAAAGCTTGTCTGAAAGGATTTGATTTCTCAAGACTTCAGTGAAATCTGGAAATTCCTCAATATGGCTTCTTTCCCTTCTGTTCTCCCACAGAAAGTATACTTTTCCACACCAATTTCTGTTCCAAGTATCTATTATTGTCAATAATGTATGTCTTGAGGGATTTTCTTTGTGTTAATCAGAATTGGTCAGGTTATGCTGAAGGAACAAATAATCTCCCAATTGTAGAGCCTTTACCATAACAAGGTTTTATTCCTTGTTCCTTCAGTGACCTGAACTGACAGAAGCTCCACAAACTTGTGACTGCCATATCAGGAGTAAGTGGCCTCCCTGGCCATCATAATATGGGAAGAGAGAGCCTGGAGAATTCTCATGGGCTTTTCACTGCTCAGCCTGAAACAGAGAGATGTGTGTCTCTTCTGCTCCTTCTCATTGGCTGTAATAAGTCACATGGTTCTACTCCCTTTGAGGCTCAGAAGTGCATTCTTTATGCCCAGAGGGACAGGAGAACTGGATATTGAACATTAATAGTATTTACTTCATATATTAATCCATGACCAACAACTGGGGTGAGTTTTCTGCTTATATCCCTGCAGTTGGCCAGATTAGATAACCGACTTGCTACAGTGTCTTCTCTTAACCTTGGGGATGATCATTTCAGATGTGATTTCGTCAAAAGAACTGACTTGTCTCTAGGTAGACAAGTTTTTATTTATGTGTCAAGTATCATTTTGCCTATGAAACTCCGTCTTAAATTTTATGCCAACTGACCTGTAATCATTGTTGAAATTCCCTGAAATGTGAGCATCTAAAGGGTAGAAACTAAGTCCTAATCATCTTTGTATTTTGACATCTAACAATACTTGATGTTAAAAATAAAACACAGATTTTTGAGTGAATAAATAACTAAATGCCCTATACGAAAATAGTTACTTATTATCTTAGCCACTCACTTTTATTGACCCATATCACTCCATTTTTGGAGGGGAAAAGGGGCAGTGTGTCACAGTGGCTAGGATCAATGACTCAGAAGGGAAGGAGGTGTGGATTTGATGCCTGGCTCTGCTACTTACAGCTGAGAGCCTGTGGGCAAGTTAGTAAAGCTCTCTAAGACACATCTGTAAAATTCAATCCATAGTGTTCCCATGAGGTTGTTTTGAAGATTTACTGAGATAATCCCTGTAAAGTGTTGAGTATAGCATCTGGCATCTAAAAGGCTTCAGTTGATGTTAGCAATTATTATTGTTCTCTAACTGAACTTTTGCCAGTTCTTTCCCAAGACTTCGGCAAGTTAGTAAATAAACATGAATAATGTTTATTGAACAGTTATGTGCTAAACATTGCATATTTTATCTACATTTAATCCTTACAATAACTTTATGTTGCTTTTATTATTTCTCCTTAGAGAAACTGAGCCCTAGAGTAGGTAAAAACCTATCCAAGGTCATGCAGCTGGTAAGTGGTAGAGCTGAGAATTGGATCCAGAACCACTGAACCACTTTGTCCTAATTACTTATTTAAAACTACATGGGTGATCTTTGGTTGCCATCCTGTGGAGATGCTTTCATCTTTATTAAAGTTTGTTCTGTTTGCTTGGCTAACAGGAATAATTAAGCTAGTTATTAAACTGAGCCATTAAGACAAGTTCATCACGTTTTTGTTCCAACTTGCCAACATACTTGTACATGACAGGAAATACTCAGCTTTATTGTCACTCACTAGATAACTGAAATTCAACCATGACAACTATAAAAGTACTGGTAGTAATACTGGGTTACTGAGATTCTGTGTAACTAAGTTCTGTTATCCATGTTTAGTGCCTATGTTTCACTCTGAGTACATTCTTAGTCCCAGTTTACAGAGTGGTAAACGGCAACACAGAATGATTGACGTCTCCATATTACCCACTGAGTTGGTTGCAGAAGCAAGATTACTCCAAAACTCCAAAGCTCCCAGGCATGGTAAATTACTTTACCTCTATACCTCACATCCCAGATAATGTGATTGTGACCACTTAATCGCAAGGTGGCAAATGAGATGATCATACTTTTATTATTTGTTTACAGAAGCTCCGTCCTGGAGTGGATAATAACTTGACCAATATCATACAGTTATTAAGCTGTCGAGCTAAGAATTGGTCCATATGAATGCAAAACCTACGCTCATTACACCATACTGTCATGCCTCTCATTTATACAATGTGCTTTAAAAACATCACTTGGCACATCACTTAGCTTAAAGGCAGGGAGCAGGAAGAAAAAGATGAGAACACTATATTAAGAACTGTATTGAATTTGAATTTGTGGGCACAAGGTTCTATGTCAAATGGCGATTTCCTCCAAAATAACTGATCGTAAGGTCATTGATTGAATTTGATAAAATTAAAAGTGTACTTGGGGCTTCCCTGGTGGCGCAGTGGTTAAGAGTCTGCCTGCCAATGCAGGGAACACGGGTTCGTGCCCTGGTCCGGGAAGATCCCACATGCCGCGGAGCAGCTGGGCCCGTGAGCCATGGCCCCTGAGCCTCCATGTCCGGAGCCTGTGCTCTGCAACGGGAGAGGCCACAACAGTGAGAGGCCCGTGTACCACACAAAAAAAAATAGTGTACTTAATTATAGTAGAATAATAGTAATATGGAATGAAATGCATATACAGAATTAAAAATAACAATTATGTTTATTTTTAAAGCCTTAGGAAAAGATCCCATGTCTTTGGGGATGTGCTTTTATTCTGTTTTGAATCCCCAGCCACTAAGTTAAATCAGGAGACTTGCTTGGTAAGGTGATAAAAGTAAGATAATATGGAAAAGTTCAAGTACTTTGCACATATGCATCTACAAAAATGAAGTAAGTCTTGAATGCAGCTGGCAGAAGTCTCCACAAGCATTATCATTATAAAATCACACATAATAAATAAATAAATAAGTAGATGAGGAGCAACCCACCAGCTAACTCTGCTTTAGTTAAGAAAGGTTTGAAAGGACTTTTAAGAGAGAATAAGATCACAAGATCCATGTAGTTTGAAATAAAAACAATCCCGGCAGCTTACACACTTGAGAACTTCCTAGGTGCTGCACATGTTGGTCACTCTACTAGTTTGGTTGGAGTCACTACAAGTTTGTTGTTTTGCAGAATTACGCTTCTTTACTTCTCTAGCAGGTTGGCATGACTATGTGGAAGGTATTTTCCACTGCAGGATTGCAGAGCTCAAGGTCTGAGGAAGTTATTTGGAAATTGTAACCTTTCCACCTGGAGGAAATAAGCATATGTACGTCCTGAGGTCAGGCTGAATCCAAAGAGAGCCAGCAAAGGGGCTGAACGATGCACATTCTGACTTCTTTTCTCAGTCTCTAGTTAGAGAAGTCAGGGTTTCTTCTTACGGAAAAAGTAAGTGAGGTGGGTGCAGAGAATAGCAGATACATCTGTAGTAAGTCCAATAATGGAGTTCACAGGCATCTGGGCAGAGGTGATAAAATATCCTAATTCTTTGCCACTAAATCTTTGGACTATGACTCAGGCCTGCTGTATAAGAAAGGTGGTTGAAACCATTGTGACACGTACTCTCTAGTTTCAAGCTGACATTTTCTTATCAGATTTTCCTGATTATTGTTGTTATCATGGTAATTAATTTCAGGAACATTGTAGGCACAATGAAGAATAGCACTGAGTAGCAAGGCAGGCAGGGTAGGTGTTTGGAAATCTTGGCTGCTAGGATATAGGGCAAGGTGAGGAGACCATGGTTTTAGATAGACATAGGAAGGCCAGTCCAGGAGGCAGAATGTCATTCTAAAGGTATTGCAGTAGTGAACAGTTTAATACTGCCTCTCCAAGGCACTGCCATAGTCTCTTGTACTTTTTTCATTCATTCATTCATTCATTCAATCATTTATTCATAGACCTAGTATATGCCAGATATCATTCTAGGTTCTGGGAATCTATCAATAAACTAAAGAGTGAAAAATTTCTGATTTTATGGTATGCCTCACTCTTTGTCTTATTACCCTCCATCAGCTGTTAAGCTCATTTAGGGTAGAAATTGTATTTTATTCATTGGCAAGTCCCTGTCACTAGCACTGTGCCTGGGAATCTGTTTGGCCTATGTGCACTCAATAAGTGTTTGTTGAATGAATTTTGAATTTGCCAGCATTGTCTAATAATACGTCCTGATAGATGGACAAAGCAAGTAAAAGAGATTCATGTAGTGTTCTGTTTTGTACGACAATATCTATGGCTTTCTATAGTATTTATTTGTTTCATGTTGTCAAAGTGTGGATGACATTCAGATATCCAAGGAGGTAGAGAGGAAATTAACATTAAGAAAGTTTGCCAGGGCTTCCCTGGTGGCGCAGTGGTTGGGAGTCCGCCTGCCGATGCAGGGGAGGCGGGTTCGTGCCCCGG